>NC_090230.1:28332500-28525000 GCF_024489055.1 Chanodichthys erythropterus
GGTTACGTATGTAACCCTCGTTCCCTGAAGGAGGGAACGGAGACGTACGTCAGTAGTGACCGACGAATTGGGATATCGCTTAGAGAGCCCTATCATCTTCGTGTAAACTAAAACAAGCCAATGGAATTGGCGTGCGATATTTGCATAATGCGCACCGCCCTTGTCAGGTGTATATAAATAGGAAGCAGATGCAATCGCACTCTGTTTTTCGCTGAGGAGACAACTGGTGTCCGCGCTACAGCGAGGGTACAGAAACTGTGGCGACGGGACGTACGTCTCCGTTCCCTCCTTCAGGGAACGAGGGTTACATACGTAACCGAGACGTTCCCTTTCAGTCGGTCACGTTCGACGTACATCAGTAGTGACCGACGAATTGGGATCCCAACTAAAGCGCCACAGTTACGAAACCCCTTCCAGTGCACAGCGCAAGCTCAGCCGCCCATAGCACCGGCTGGCAGTGAAGGGGGCGAGCTTACACTGAGAGAGTCTACTGCTGTCTAACCACTACCCACTAAGTAAACTAGACACACTGGGGAAGCGAACCCGTGAGGGACGCTGCGGAGACCACTACCTACCCAATGGGGGAGGAGTTTACGTGGGAATACACACATGGACTGGCCCGGGGGGCAGTACGCATATGGAGTCCCTGGGATGGCTCCACCTGGTTAGGGGGAGACTCATCTGACAGGTGACAGCAGAGCTGGCTCTGCTAAGGGAAAGACACGGACTCGGCCCGTAGGGAGTTTTAAACCGTGGAAAATACACATATGGGACCGCTCACGTAGAGGGGTCACGACATATGGGCCCCAGCCAACAGACAGCGTCAGCAACGGATGTAGGCCTGGCATCAGACACTCCGCAATGTCCGAGCCGAAGGGGGAGGCGGAGGAACTCGACAGGGTTCGCCAAGCGGGGAACACGACTGGAGTGAAAGTATGCACGTATCCGGCCAGTGGCGGGAATGGCATTGCAAGCCGACACTTAGAGTGGGTACAACACGTCTACCGACTAGTGGATGCGAGTACACGCGAGGATACCGGCTCTACACGTAGGCTATAAAACCTAGCGAACGTGTTAGGTGTCGCCCAGCCCGCAGCTCTACAGATATCTGTCAGCGAGGCGCCATGAGCCAGCGCCCAGGAAGAGGCCACCCCTCTGGTGGAGTGGGCTCTCAACCCGAGCGGGCAAAGCACGCCCTGGGATTCGTACGCCAAGGCGATGGCATCCACTATCCAGTGGGCCATCCTCTGCTTGGAGACAGCCTTTCCCTTCTGCTGGCCTCCGTAACAGATGAAGAGCTGATCTGAGGTCCTAAAGCTTCGCGTTCTGTCCACGTAAACGCGCAGAGCGCGGACGGGACAGAGCAAAGCTAGGGCTGGGTCTGCCTCCTCCGAGGGCAGCGCTTGCAGGTTCACTACCTGATCTCTGAAGGGAGTGGTAGGAACCTTGGGCACGTATCCAGGCCGGGGTCTCAGGATGACGTGAGAAGCACCGGGCCCGAATTCTAGGCACGTTTCGTCGACCGAAAATGCATGCAGATCCCCTACCCTCTTCAGGGAAGCCAATGCAACCAGAAGAACCGTCTTAAGAGACATTAGTTTCAGGTCGACTGATTGCAAAGGTTCGAAGGGATGACCCCGGAGAGCTGTGAGAACCAGGGTCAAATCCCAAGAGGGTATGGAGGAAGGGCGAGGAGGATTCAGTCTCCTGGCCCCCCTCAGGAATCTGACGATCAGATCGTGTTTCCCCAGGGACTTACCCTCAACTGCATGGTGATGTGCGGCAATGGCGGCAACATACACCTTGAGGGTGGAGGGAGACAGCCTTCGCTCCAACCCATCTTGCAGAAAGGAAAGCACGGATCCGACCGAACATGATCGGGGGTCCTCTCGGCGAGAGGCGCACCATTCGACGAACAGGTTCCACTTCAGCGCGTAGAGATTCCTAGTGGAAGGAGCTCTAGCGGAAGTGATGGTGTCTACGACCGATTGCGGGAGATCACTCAGAACCTCTGCATCCCGTCCAGGGACCACACGTGGAGGTTCCACAGATCGGGACGCGGGTGCCACAGGGTGCCCCGTCTCTGAGTCAGGGAGTCCTTCCTCAGAGGAATCGGCCAGGGAGGTGCTGTCACGAGGAGAATGAGGTCTGAGAATCAGGTCCGAGTGGGCCAGTACGGAGCCACTAACAGAACCTGCTCCCCGTCCTCCCTGACCTTGCACATGAGTTGTGCGAAAAGGCTCACTGGGGAAAACGCATGTTTGCGCAGACCCGGGGGCCAGCTGTGTGCCAGGGCATCCGTGCCGAGCGTGCCGCCGGTCAGGGAATAAAACCACTGGCGGAGGGCAGTTTCCGGGGAGGCAAGCAGGACTACCTGGGCCTCGCCGAAACGCTGCCAAATCAGCTGGACCGCCTGGGGGTGGAGCCGCCACTCGCCCGCAAGTAGATGCTGCCGTGACAGCTCGTCGGCTGCACGGTAAAGCACACCTGAGACACGAGTGGCCCGAAGGGACCTCAGATCCTTCTGACTCCACAACAAGAAATGGCGGGCGAGTTGCAACATGCGACGGAAGCGTCGACCACCTTGACGGTAGGTGTACGCAACGGCCGCAGTGCTTAGTGAGCGGACTAGAACGTGCTTGCCTAACAACAGCTCCTTGAAGCGGGCCAGCGCAAGACGAACCGCTAGCAACTCGAGGCAATTGGTATGCAAATGCAGCTGAGGCCCCGTCCAAAGACCTGTCACTGCATGCCCGTTGTACGTGGCCCCCCATCCCGTGGCAGAGACATCTGTGGAGACCACAGCATGCCTGGACACTCGTTCGAGGGGTACTCCGGCCCACAGGAACGAAGGGTCCAACCACCGGATAAGGGTGCGACGGCAGCTCGGTGTCACGGGGACACGGAGCGTGCCGCACTGCCACGCCCATCTCGGGACCCGGCCGCGGAGCCAGTGTTGAAGCGGTCTCATATGAAGCAATCCGAGCGGCGTTACCGCGGCTGCAGATGCCATATGCCCCAGGAGCCCCTGAAAATCTTTCAGTGGAGCCGCTGTCCTGCACTTGAGCGAGCTCAGGCAGTTCAACACCGACTGAACGCGCACCTCGGTGAGACGCGCAGTCCGTGCGACCGAGTCTAGCTCGAGACCGAAACGAGATCCTCTACCCGGGGGCGAGTTTGCTCTTGTCCCAGTTGACCTGAAGACCCAACCGGTTGGGAGCTACAACCATGTCGGGTAGGACTTTGTACTGACATGCCCGACCCTCGAACGCAGACCGACCTAGGAAGGGTCTGTGTCGAGGCAGAATCGAGACATGAAAGTATGCGTCCTTCAGGTCTATTGCTGCAAACCAATCCTGGGGACGGTCCAGGATTGGCCGTAGCCCACCGCCCTTTTACGGTACAATGAAGTAGGGGCTGTGAAACCCCGACTTCATATCGGCTGGAGGGACCGGCTTGATTGTACCCTTCGCCAGGAGGACAGCAATCTCCAACCGGAGAACAGGAGCACTGTCCAACGACACCGGAGTGAAGTGGACAGCCCTGAAGACCGGGGGACGCCGGGCGAACTGAATCGCATAGCCGAGTCTGATAGTACGAATGAGCCAACTGGACAGGCTGGAGAGCGTGCTCCACGCTTCCAGACACTGGGCCAGCAGGACCAAAGGCACCACAGACGCACCGAGGGTGGGGCAGCAAGGCAGAGAGGGACCCGACCCGGACGGCTTGGGGGCGGCCCGGAGTGGGGTCAGACTCTGCGAGGCAGCAGTGTGCATGGGAGACCGCGCACGGGACGCGGTCTGCACCATCACACTGCCACCTGCTGGCGAATGGGGGGGGAGCTGTCAGCGGCGAGGCGGAGCCTGGCACACTGACAGACACCCCTTGTTGTGACCTGGAGTTTGAGGAAACTGCTCTTTTTGTGAAAAAGTGGGTACCGCTGGACTCCGGAGAGCCAGCGGCGGTAGACAGACAAACACAAATTCCCCCCGGCCCTCCTCCGGGGGTGGGAGAGATGGTGGAAAACTCTCCCGAAGAGCAAGATCCTTCCCCTCCAGGTTGCCCGTGTCAGTGCCGTGTTTTGCTCTTACGCTTACCACCGGGCTTAGCGGAGACGGGCTGGGCACCACGCCCGCGACCGGCACCCTGCTGTCTGGCTGGTGTAGGCTGCTGCTTTGCTGTCTTAGCAGGGGCGGAGGACGATGCAGGCGGGCGCCCTCGGCGACGAGCGGGCTGAGGCTGAGCCACGGGCGGCTGGGTGGAGGCAGCAGCAGACCGCCGTGGCATGACGTGACTGATAGCCTCAGCCTGCTTCTGTGCAGCGGAGAACTGATGGGCGAAGCTCTCCACCGCGTCGCCGAATAGGCCGACCGGGGACACGGGGGAATTTAGGAACCTCTGCTTGTCGGCATCCCGCATGTCCGCCAGGGTCAGCCAGAGATGGCGTTGCTGGACTACCAAGGTAGACATCGCATGACCAACAGCGCGTGCTGTCACCTTCGTCGCCCGGAGGGCAAGGTCGGTGGCAGCGCGCAGCTCCCCCAGCAGCTGTTGGTCAGGACCTTCCTGGGGCATTTCCGACAGCGCTTTTGCCTGGTAGACCTGCAAAAGCGCCATCGCATGCAGGGCAGAGGCAGCCTGCCCACAGGAACTGTAAGCTTTCTCAGTCAGACCGGCTGAGAATTTACAGGCCCGGGACGGGAGACGCGGCTCACCACGCCAGCCAGCGGCCGTTGGACACAGTTGCATCGCAACAGACCGCTCGACTGGCGGGATCCTCGCGTACCCCCTGGCTGCCCCGCCGTCCAGGGAGGTGAAGGCGGACGGGGGGCCAGGCCTCGAACGAACACTATACGGTGTCTGCCAAGACCTGGTCACCTCGTCGTGCACCTCCGGGAAGAAAGGCATTGGGGCGGGACGCTGGGGCTGACCAGCGCGACCCGCCCCCAAATACCAATCATCCAGCCGCGATGGGCCGGGACAGGGTGGAGGGTTCCACTCGAGCCCGACACACAAGGCGGCCCGGGAGAGCACAGCCGAGAGTTCGGGATCCGATTGGGGCGGCAGCGCGTCCGGATCTTCCTCCCCCGAACACTCAAACTCGCCTTCCGACGCAGCGATCGACATCTGATCCTCCGCCGGCGCACCAAAGGTAACGGCTGGACAGTCCGAAGAGGGCCCAGCGGAAACCAACGGCGGCAGGATGGGTTGCGGAGCTGATGAGGGGGCAGGGGACCGCGGAGCGTTTCCGCTCGACGGGGGAGCCCTGACCGTTATCCTCAGGTTGCCCTCCCTATACAGCGCCGTACCGTCATTCCGGTTCCCGGGGCCGGAAAAAACGGTCGTACGCGGCATAGGAGAGGGGACTCCCGCTTCCTGAGACTTCAGGAAGGAGAGCCTCGACCTCAGCACCGCGAACATGAACCATCCACAAACGCTGCTTCAGCATGCTGAACGCCCAAACACGAGATGCAGCGATTGTGCCCATCAGCAGGGACCAGGGAACGACCGCACCCAGTAACCCACAGACGAAATGACATACTGTCAGGGTTCGTCTGTAAAGCTCTTTTAGAAGGGGAAGTCAACTCACTCGTGCTGAAGCACCCAGGGAGCGACGCGATGTGTCAGGTACACCACTCTCTGACACACCGAGGAACCGGCCCAAATCGCTGCCTCACACACACTCTTTTTTGTGTTGTTGTGAAAACAGCAGTTTTAGAGCTTATAGCTCGGCTCCTCAGACACTCGCGACCTCGCTGAACGTGCCCTTTCACCAGCACTGAAAGCTCGCTGTAAATCCTCTTCTGTTTAGGCAATGTTTTAGAATAAACAGACGAAGAAAAGAGTCTTCTGAACAGGACACCAGTGAATGGCTCCGAAGCGAAAGACAGAGTGCGATTGCATCTGCTTCCTATTTATATACACCTGACGGGGGCGGTGCGCATTATGCAAATATCGCACGCCAATTCCATTGGCTTGTTTTAGTTTACACGAAGATGATAGGGCTCTCTAAGCGATATCCCAATTCGTCGGTCACTACTGACGTACGTCGAACGTGACCGACTGAAAGGGAACTGAGCTTTTTTGGTTCGGTGGTCCTGCCCTTCCTGAACTTTCAAATTTAGGTGAGCTGACCCCTTTTTGTAAACCTGTGGTTAAAAAAATCGATAAACAGATAAACTCAGTCGTTAAAACAAGTTTTTTTCATTTACGTCTTTTGGCGAAGGTTAAACCTTTTCTTTCTTTTAATGACTGTGAGAAGGTGATCCATGCTTTTGTGTTTACATGGCTTGACTACTGCAATTCTCTGTATGTAGGTGTTTGTCAAAAGGCATTAAACCGGTTGCAATTAGTCCAAAATGCTGCCTCTATTCTCTTGACGAGGACGCGCAAATGGAATCATATTTCTCCTATTTTATCTTCTCTGGGCTGGCTGCCTGTCCAGTACAGGATTGATTTTAAGATCCTGGTTTTTGTATATATGTGCCTAAATGGATTAGCTCCCTCTTACTTGTCAGAGACTTTACAGGTGCATAAGCCTTCCAGGACTTTAAGATCTTCTGATAAGTCTGTTTTAATTATTCAGAGGACGAGATACAAGCGTAGGGGTGATCAGGCCTTTGCAGTGGCTGCACCAAAGAGATGGAACAGTTTACCATCTCATATTATATGTGGGACAATTAAAAGGCCAGTTTCAGAAGAGCGAAGAGCACGCACAGATGTGTAGGGGGCTAAAAGCTCAGTAAGATAGTGAGGAGCCAAACCATTCAAAGCTTTGTAGGTAAGCATGAGAACTTTAAAATCCACCCGAAATCTGACAGGGAGCCAATGTAAAGACTCCAAGACTGGAGTGACGTGATCCCTTGTCCTGGTTCCAGACAGGATTTGGGCGACTGAATTTTGAACCAGCTGTAATTTATTTAGGGTAGCATTTGAGACCCCGACCAGCAAAGCATTACAATAATCCTCCGTCTTGTCACTGTTCAGACATTTCCAGACATCCATTTTTTTTTTTATCTCAGAAATACATTGAGAGAGAAAAGACACAGCCACATTAACATCTGGTTTTGAATGTACATAGACCATAGTTTAATCTGCAAAAAAGTGAAAGTTGAGACCAAGTGATCTTAAAAGTTGACCCAATGGATAAATGTAAATGCTAAAAAGTAAAGGGCCCAAAATTGATCCTTGAGGAACACCAGATTTCACAACACCAATATCAGACCTGCAACCACCCATAGCAATGAACTAATTTCGATCTGAGAGATAAGACTCAAACCAGCGTAGTGCAGTCCCAGAAACACCAAAGACAGTCAAACTGAATGATCAACAGTGTCGAATGCGGCACTGAGATCGAGAAGAATCAAGATAGAAAGACAGCCAGAACTAGAAGCTATTAGCAAATCATTAGTGACCTTAACTAAAGCTGTTTCAGTGCTGTGGAGTTTACGAAATCCCGATTGAAGGGGCTCAAAAAGATTGTTTGTAGTAAGATGAGAATTCAATTGATTAGCAACAATTCGCTCTAAAATTTTGGCAAGAAACGGACGATTGGATATGGGACGGAAATTATTGAGATTATCAAAATTGATGTTATTATTTTTTTTTGGGTACAGGGGTCACAGCAGCAAATTTAAATGCTGCTGGAACTACACCAGTACACAGAGAATCATTGATGATGCTTAATACAGCCGGACATAAAGTAGTAAAACACAACTGAAACAGCCTGGTTGGTACATGATCAACAATGGAAGTGGTAGCTTTCATTTTTGAAACTTCATTGCAAAGAGAATTCAAGTCCATTGTGGAGATGTTTGAGAGATGGATACCAGAAAATTCTGAAACAGATAAAGTAGAAACAGACAAAGTAGAAACAGACGAAGGAAGAGAAGAAATAATACATTTACGAGTGTGATCAATCTTAGAGCTAAAGAAATCAAGAAACTTATTACAAAGGTGAGTTGAGGCAGAACCAGTCATTTAATTGTTACATTTAAGTAGTTTGTTGATTGAATGGAACAATTGTCTCGGGTTATTCTGATTGTTATCAACAATCTGTGCAAAATAAGCAGACCTTGCTGCTGCAATTTTAGTCTTATATTCAAGTAAGTGGAATAGATCCAGGCCAGATGAGAGAACAGAGTTATCTATGAAGACTTTGTCTTTCAATGCATCAAATGGAGAAAAACCACTTAAAGAAGAATCAATGAATTCAGTAAAATCAGAGGGGTCAATAGATCTCCATTTGTGATAATTTATAATGCATGAAGAGGTAGTTTTCATGTCAGGCAGCTCCATATTAAAATAAACAGCAAGATGATCAGACAGCCCTAAGTCAGAGGTGGACAACTGGGACACAAATGAACCATTTAGGATCACTAAATCAAGAGTTTGCTTTGAGAAGCACTCCAATAAAGATGAAAAGTCTTTTGTTGTTGTAGAATCTTTTATGTCCATGTGGATGTTAAAGTCACCCAAAATAAGAGTTCTCTCAAATTTGAGGCAAAACAAGGACAACGTATCTGCAAATTCAGACAAAAAGTCTTTATTTATCTTAGGAGGCCTGTAGACTATGCATTGTAAAAAAAAAAAAATCTCGTAAAAAGACGGTAATTTCCTTCAGCAGGGGCGCCAGAAAAATACCATAAAATAACGGAAAATAACTGTTATTTTATGACATTTAATAAGACATTTATTTTCTGTTATTTTTGTGGCGCCCCTGCTGCCAGAACATTACCTTAAATTAACGGAAAATAAATGTCTTATTAATTGTCTTAAAATAACAGTTATTTTCCGTTATTTTATGGTATTTTTCTGTCATTTTTTCTGTTCATTTTTCTGGCGCCCCTGCTGCCAGAAAATTACCGTCTTTTACGGAATTTTTTTTTTTTTAATAAAATACAGTTTACAACCATAATTTTACATTAAAAAGCTAAAGAAAATACAATAGATTTTATGTAAAATTATGGTTATAAACTATTTTATTAAAAATTATATAGTTTATATCCATTTTACGTTAAAAAGCTGAAGAAAATACAGAAGATTTTACATAAAATCTTCTGTATTTTCTTTAGCTTTTTAATGTTTAATGAAGGACATTTACTTAACACAATAAAATTCCCTATAAATAAGGTTAAATGCTGCTATATACAAATAACCAGTCTTAACTGCAAAATAATGTTTATTAGTTTATTTTATAAAAAGCCAAAAACAGTTTTAAAACTTGTAATGGTTTCAATTACAGCAGTATACTTATTATACAGATACAACAAAGAAAAAAAGGTTACAGTGGAATAATAATTAAACAGTCTGCCTTCAAAACCTGGCCACCGGTCGACAGATGAATTACAAGGAGTCATTAAAAAACAAACACTTAAAGCAGGAAAGAGTGAGTGTTCTTAAAGTCCATGTGACACTGATGAAAATTTATGTGCAAGTGAATGGAGGGAGATTGAAGAATGTTCTCCATGTTTGCCTTCTAGTCATAGTCTGCAGTTTCAGTTCAGAGTGTAAGAACCTTTTGAATAAGGGTGTCAAACTCAGGGATGGAGCTAAACTCTGCAGGACAGTGATCCTTCAGAAACTAATTAAACACACCTGAACCAGCTAATCAATGTCTTTAGGATTGCTAGAAACTTCCAAGGCAGGTGTTCTGGAGCGGGTTGGAGCACATTGCAGGACAGTGGTCCCCCAGGAGCGGAGTTTGACACACATGCTGTGGACTGAACGTCATCTGCTTTCTTGAAGTTTCTTCTCAGCTTTTGATCCCTTGGGGTTTATCCTGAAAAGGCATCTGTCAAACAAACAACATGAGTAATGAAACAGACTCTACTATAGAACTCTTTTAATAAATTAACAGTAAAAATATCAGAATAGTGGAAAAGGACACAAAGCGTGTTTGTGGAGGGAATTTGAGTGAATGCCAGAGGGTCTACGTCTACATTAACAGATACTTTTGCATATTTCTCTTTATGTTTTGGCCTTCCTTTCACACTGAGTCCTGAGAAAACATGATCATTTCTTACGTTTAACAGCATGCGCAGGAGGATGATTTAAGAGTCTTCCGACATCTCAGTGTGAAAGAGAAACTTTTGGAAAATGCTGGAACAATAATGTGGTCTAAGAACATCTCAAAATTAAAACAAAGTTTTCAAATGTGTCCGGATTAATGTAGATAGAGAGAGTAGACAGATAATGTAGAGAGAGTTTCATAACTGTTTTGATGTATGAAATTAACTGCTGGTTTCGTACCTCTGAAAGAGCTCCAGCGTTGCTCCTTGGCCTATATTTCAGTCTAAACTTAAGTTTTATGTAATTGAATTACATTCAAATTTTCCATCCATTTGAATTTCATAGTTTTTACATAAACTAATAAACTTAATGTGACTCATATTTGTAAATCATATGTAAATGAAATAGGTAAAATGTATCTAATAGTATGCAGAAAACTGTCCAGGTTATACAACACTGCTTAGTGTTCATGTGTTTGCGCACTACTGAGTCAAAATATTGAAGCAGTGTTAAAGTTAATGAGATAATTAAGTGTTTAATTGAGCGATGATTGACCATTATTGAAGACACCTGATGATAACAAGCAGAATCAACAAAGGAGAAAATCACAATTTTTAAGCCACCATCATGGAGATGAGTGTTTGCTTTAGTTGAGCTCTTGAACCTTGACTATTTAATGTTAGATTTTGTTTGGGCTGTTGTAACAGCTAATCAAGATAAGAGAAAAGATGATGTTGGTTATGTTTTCACATAATCATTATTTGATCTGAATCACTGAACTCATTTAGAGCCCAATCTCTTGAGTTAGATTTACATTATTGATTACAGCAGCACTGTGATTCTACTGCACAAGATCAGCTTTATCAATATAATCGGAAGGATTTATCAAAAGTTGCTCTGGGCTTTTTTTTTTTTTTTTTTTTTTTTTAAAGGTAACTCATTTAGTGACAGACATCAAGAATCAGCCTGTGAATCTCAACAGTGGTGACCATCAAAAAGCATGTTGCAGTGCATTCTGGGAGCCACCAATCAAAATTTATCCATGGCTCCCATCATACATTGCTGCGTGAATAAATTATGAACTGAATTGTCTTAGTAATTTCCTTTATTGTCACTATTTTTTTCTGTTTTTTTTTTTTTTAACTTTTTAGTAGATTGTTTTTTAATATTCAGAGTTGATGTGTTTATCAGAATATGTTGCCTTTCACCATCATTGAGATTCACAGGCTGATACTTGATGTCTGTGTGTGCCTAAAACAAAGATTTTTTTTAATTTGTTTATTCAGAACAACTTTTGTGAAATCTTTTGGATTATATCGATAAAGCTGATCTTCTGCTGTAGAATCACAGTGCTGCTGTAATCAATAATGTAAATCTAACTCAGAGATTGGGCTCTGACACGACCACAACGCAGCCCTGAAGTATCAGCAGAGATCGAGTCGACTAGATCATCCACTGTGAAGGCCTCATCGACACGACAGCCAGTGCCACAGTTCCTCAACAAACCGTCCATACCGGCGTGATGAATACAGTCCTCAACTGGATGGAACTGAAATAAATACTTTGATTGTTGCGATCCTATCAGACTTATGATAGCAACCTGAATCGTAACAAAGCACTGTTCGCCAGAGGAGAACTGGCCCCCCAACTAAGCCTGGTTTCTCCCAAGATTTTTTTTTTCACCATTTTAACACCTATTTGCCACCTGATGTCACCTGATGGAGTTTGGGTTCCTTGCCACTGTCGCCTTTGGCTTGCTTAGTTGGGGACACTTGACATTTGACTTGACATTTGATATTCAACAGTATTCTTGACATTTATTCAACAGTGCTTTGATCTGCCTGCATTGATTCTTTAAGAGCTGCTGTGCAGCCAAAATAATGTACCAGTTATCAATGTAAAGCTGCTTTGACACAATCTACATTGTAAAAAGCACTATATAAATAAAGGTGACTTGACTCTAAATGAGTTCAGTGATTCAGATAAAATAATGATTATGTGAAAACATAACCAACAGCACCTGGTGATCTTTTCTCTTTGCTTGACTAGCTGTTACAACAGCCCAAACAATATTTAACATTAAACAGTCAAGGGTCAAGAGCCCAACTAAAGCAAACCCTCATCTCCACGATGGTGGCTTAAAAATTGTGATTTTCTCCTTTGGTGCTTCTGCTTGTTATCATCAGGTGTCTTCATTAATGGTCAAGCATCGTTCAATAATCACTTAATTATCTTATTAACTTTAACACTGCTTCGGTGGGTGGGTGGAATAAAAAATATGGCAGGACTTTTACTTTCTGACCCCTGGTCTTTACACCTCTGCTAAACGATGACTTGCATCATCAACATCTAACCATCAGCACCGGATCACACATTCTCTTGACGTTTATACCAAAAGGCGCTTTATAAACACTCATTTATAGCAGCTAAAGAACTCTTGACACAATGAAACCAAGAACCCAATTAAAGCCAACACTGACCTCAAAGATGGTAATGTCAAATGAATCTCAATAAATCATCAACATCTAGGCCTACACCTCTGTTAATTCTGTAATAATTCTGTAAACTCTGTAATGTTTTGTAGAGTAGTTTGTTTATGTAAAAACTATGTAATCCAAATGGATGGAAAATTTGAATGTAATTCAAATTTTGTTTTTTGAGTGAACATATAATAATAGAGAGAAGTTTAGAAAATGTGTATTTTACCTGCTTATTTTCGCTTCACATCCATGAACAGCAGCAATCCTAACGGTCGAGTGACTCCAGTCAGCTCCGCTGCTCCACCGTGTGCTTTGAAGAGACTGTATCCTTGCGCCGGGCGGGAATTCCTTCATTTCGATATTTAAACTCTACATTGTTGAAATGTCCGCGTATTTCAACAAAGAATGTATGATTATATTATATTACGAGATGATATTATGAAAAGAAATTCGTTACGAAACGAAACATTGAACGCAGCAGAAATACTTTGACAAGTGGTTTAAGTCCAATAAAAAAACAGAAATTTTATGTTTTTTCACAGTTACATGTTTTTCCACATTATTATACAGCAGATATGTAAATTTACATTATATTTCTGTGATTTTACAGAATACAGAAAAATCTGTAAAATATTAATCAACATTTTATGTAAAATTACACATTATTCTGTAAAAATACAGAACATTTCTTTAAAAAAAATGAAATTTAATGTAATACTAAAATGCAAGCAATTCCCTGTAAATTTAATAGTGTAAAATAAATTACAGCAAATATCGGTAAAACAACAGGCATTTCAGTGTATAATGACAAAATGGGAAAAATCTGTACAAAAAAAAAAATACAGACCATTTTAAAAAAAATTTACATTTATTTTTAACAGTGTGGCTATGGCAGTGGAGAGGGAGGCAGATACACTCAGTACAAGGCATTCGAACAAGTTAAACTGAGGGACATCCACAGGGCTCTTGATGAGTTGGTGATTATGCAGAACAATGATACCCCAACCTCTACCAGAGGATCGCGGGAGATCAAACAATCCATATCCAACAGGAGTAAGTTCATTAAAGAGAAGACCATCAGACTTTTTGTGCCACGTTTCTGTTAAACACACAAGGTCCAATTTTTCTTCTGTAATGATGTCAGATAACATCACAGCTTTGTTATTGACAGAGCGCGCATTGAAAAGTGCTGATTTCAACACGCAAGGAGCAGCTGATGAAACCCTGAAAGGGAAGTACGAAGCTCACCTAATAGGTAGACCATGCAATGGGCACACATATTCATGGAGGCCGAAAAGGGGCCTACAACATGATAGTAGTTATGTAAAAACAGAAGTCTATACAGAAAGTGGCTTGGTTTAAGGTCCACCCTGAAGATCTGTCTTGATGGGGTAGACAGAAAACTTCAATTGCAGCAAAAGAAGCTGAAAGTGCCCTCACAACAATCCACCTAACACAAGAGGAGTACAACTTACGCCAACACGTATTAAGGAAGGCCTGGAAGGGCCTATAACCTTAACGGACACGTGGCATCAGCTGATGGCAGTGTTTAGGCCCTAAGGAAGATAAACAACCCGACAGAGGAGGTTGGATTATCACTTGGGCCTCTGGCCAACGAAAGTGTATACAGATCATTCTCAAAGAGAAATACACCCAAACATACTCCAGTGTGTTCAAAAAGGTGGCCCGTAGACCTAGCAACTTCTATGACACATGGTGTAAGTCTCGTGGCCGTTTCTAGGAGCACAAAAGATCCACCCTAGGCGCTAGGTGGCTCTTAGCTCAACTAGAGTAGCAATAAGAGGCAAATGTAGGTTAAACCAAACCTCAGTAAGGTTTCACTACCATACTGCACCTGAGAGGCTAGCCACTCAGAATACTCAGTAAAGCACCTTGTTACTCTCATAGCGAGAGGAGTACATGACTGAACTCCACATGTTGCACCGGAGGCCGAAGTAGGCCTACCTAGTAAACATATGGCATCAGCAAGTGGCTGCCATAACCAGACTACCAAAAAGCCATGTATTAAAAACTTCCTCAGAAGAAATACATAGAACGCTGCCACCCAACGTGAACAGGCCTGATTAGGGCCTATCTGTCAGGGTGGGGTATGGCCCTTTTGAGGTAGCTCACCTTACCTGACACAATCCAACGAGCAGTGTATTCAGAAAAAGCACCTTTTTACTCTTTAAAGCAAGAGGAGTACAATGCATGCCAACACATATCAAGGAAGGCCTGGAAGGGCCTATAACCTCAGACATGTGGCATCAGCTCGTGGCAGTGTTGGCCGATGTTAATGTTGGATTCACAAGCATCCTGTCAGTATGTCAGCTAAAAAGGAGGCCTATAGGGCCTGCAATCTCAGCAACAAGTGGCATTCTGCCCGTTTGTCCATATTATACATACTGTGCCAACATGTAAACTAAAAGGAGGCCTTATTAGGGCCTACAGTAGTAAACACGTGGCATCAGCCAGTCCAAGACCATATCAACCATCAGGCCATGCATTCAGTGGAAAACCTTTCATGCACTACTTAGAGAAGGAATGCACATTACGCTGCAGGCCTACTCAACAGAGGTGGGGTGTGGCCGATGGTGGTATGGGTTCTCGGGTTCCCAGGCATCCTGCCAACAAGTTAGCTAAAAAAGGAGGCCTAAAAAGACTAAAAAGGGCAGATTGATTATTGTTGGTGTGGACTGCAGCCATTGGGGAGGACTAGAGGATTTTAATCCACAATATAAAATTAAGACCAAATCCAAATTTTACAAAGGTGCAGAACAGGTAGTTCCACTCCACCCGATCAAAGGCTTTTTCAGCATCAAGCAATATCAAGATCTCTGGTGTGTCGCGTGGGGAGAGGCTATAAATATTTAAAAGCCTCCTAATATTAAAAAAGTGTACTGATTCCTTATGAACCCAGTCTGATCTGATTAAATTATGGAAGGAATGAGCGCATCAAGACAATGTGCTAGTAGCTTCACAAGATTTTTAACACCTGAGTTTAGGAGGGAGATCGGGCGGTAGGAGCTACACTGAGAGGGATTCTTATCATTCTTCAAAATAAGAGAAAAAGTTTCTGCATGCATAGTTGAGGAGAGAGTTTAAAGACAAATATTCTTTAAATACAGTGTTCTATTAATTTCAGTTGTTTGACCCCTAGAGTTAAGGTACGTGTTCACTTTGAGAACTTCATCTGTGTTTCCAAACGCAATGACTTCAGTTTTTTTCTTTGTTTAACTTATGCACATCCCATTTTTAATTCCATCAATGCACTGGCACAGGGAGTCAATGGGGCTGTAGTCGTTAGGTGATAGGGCTAGGTCATTCTGGGTGTCATCTGCATAGCTGTGATAGGCAATTTGTTTTTTTCTCATTATTTGGCTCAGTGGCAGCATATATAGGTTGAACAGGTGGGGTGCAAGTATTGAACCTTGAGGGACTCCGCATGTCATGGATGTCCACTTTGACTTATGGTCACCGATACTCACATAATAACCTCTCCCTTCTAAGTATGACCTGAACCATTTAAGGACCATCCCAGAAAGCCCAACCCAGTTTTCCAGCCTGTCAAGAAGAATGTTGTGATCGACAGTGTCAAACGCAGCACTGAGATCGATTGGTGCCAGCACTGATAATTTACCTGAATCTGTGTTTAGGAGAATATCATTTATTATCTTTATGAGTGCTGTCTCTGTGCTGTGATGCGGTCGGAAACCAGATTGAAAGTTGTCAAAGTATCCATTCAAGCTTAAGAACTTGTTCAGCTGATTGAAAACAACTTTTTCAATGATCTTGCCTATGAAAGGAAGATTTGAGATTGGCCTGTAGTTGCTCAATATGGTGTTATCCAGATTGCTCTTTTTCAGGAGGGGCTTAACAACTGCAGTTTTCAGGGATTTTGGAAAAGTCCCAGAGAGAAGTGAGCCGTTTACCACTTCTAGAAAATCTGCTTCTAAACAGTTAAACAAGCTTTTGAAAAAAGATGTGGGAAGTGTGTCAAGGTCTCAGGTTGATGTTTTAAGGTGCTGTACTGTTTCTTCCAAAATTTTGCCATCAATTGCTTTGAAAACAGACATAATAGCTACTTACTTTTTGTGATCTGATCTGTTTTTCCCCAGTGCAGCTCAAGGATGTGCTTATCGCCTGATATTATTAATTTTCTCAGAGAAGAAGGAAGCAAACTCACAGCATTTGCTGTCTGAGAGCATTTCACTGGGAATCTGACTTGGGGGGTTTGTTAGTCTCTCTACAATAGCAAAAAGAGTGCGGGTGTTGTTTAAGTTTTTGTTTATAATATTTGAGAAGAAGGTCTGTCTAGCTTTGCCTAGTTCCACATTGAAAGCATGAAGAATATCTTTATAGATGTTATAATGGATTTCAAGTTTTGTCTTTCGCCACATGCGCTCAGCTTTTCTGCATTATCTTTTCATTATTGCACTGCTGTTGAGTTTCTCCATGATTATTTTTTCTTCCTGACTTTCACAGGAACAATGTTATAAATAACATTCTGTACTTTTGAGTTAAAAGAATCAAGGAGAAAATCAACAGAGTCTGCAGATATGCTTGGTGTTAAAGATATAGCCTTCATAAACAGTGCACTAGTATTTTCATTTAAGCATCAGTTTTTGACCGAGATAGATCTAGCCTGAACAGTCAGAGAGATCAATATATCAAAGAAAATACAGAAATGATCAGATAGTGCTACATCCTTAATGTCAATAGATGAAATGTTTAGACCCTTACTGATAATTAAATCTAGAGTGTGTCCACAGTGAGTCAGATCAAAAGTATTCAAAACTGTTAGGATTTCTTTTGCCATATTGGATTCTGCATTTTCTATGTGGATGTTAAAGTCCCCAGTAATAGCAAAACAGTCAAACTCTGAGGAAATAGCTGATAACAGTTCTGTAAAGTCCTCCACAAAGGCTGGAGAGTATTGGAGGCCTGTAAATAACTATAAGTAGAATGTGAGGAGCACCTTTTAACACAATACCCAAGTATTCAAAAGACAAGTCATCACCAAATGACACTTGCTTGCATTGATAGACATCTTTAAATAGAGCAGCAACACCTCCACCTCTCCTAACAGCTCTGCAGACACTCATAAAAGTAAAGTTAGGAGGGGCTGTTTCATTCAGGATCGTTGAACTGCAACTGTATTCAAGCCATGTTTCATTTAGAAGAATAAAATCTAGGTTCCAGCTCTCTGTGTCCATCGTCGATTCTAGTTCCGAAATAGAAGGCAGATCGCTTGAGTTAAGGACGTCTGCGGCCTAGTGTTCGCAGGGCCGCTGTATTTATATTCACGCAACTTAGTCGCCATTTGAGTAAACGACACAGGTACTCTTTATTCAGAGAGCTCTCACAGGTATTAGGAAAAAGTTTGGAAACGCCCTAGAAAAGTGGGGTTTTGGACAATGTTGGCATGAATCATTTTTAATTTGTTATAATGTTGCACTGATAAGGGACAACACAAACTATGAAAACATATTTTATTACATAAACAGTTTATACATAGAAAAAATTTTAATTTTCGATTCATCAAAAGCTATCTGACCTAAATTGGGTTCTGATTGGTTCATTGTATTCTAAACTTAATTGGCAATCAATTGCTGAAGCTATTAAGGTGTGCTGACCCAAAAATCTTTTACAAACCTGGACCAAGTTTAAACCAGTAACCAGGCATCACAGCTGGCAATGGGGCATGTCTGACTTTAACATGCATATATCGGCATTATTATGTAATGAAAATAAAAATTATTATTGCTGGTCTTCAATGATAATGTCAAGTTACTTTAAAGTGTTTGCACCAAAAAAATTATAAGGATTTATGCTGATATCGTCCAAAACCACACTTTGCCAGGGTGTTTCCAAACTTTTGGAGGGCAGTGTAAATTTGCCAAAAATGTGCTATAAAATAATAATTTTAGCAAAAACTAGACAGGAGTTAAGTTCAACACCACTTACTCCATTTTATGCTCACTAGTGTCCCAATCCCTGCAATTTTGAAATACCTATGTTGTTGACCTATGGGTCCTTTGGGAGTGGAATGAATTGATGATTTTTGACCATGCAAACTGGAAGTCCTGGGGGTAATTTTTGAACTTTCTGGGTCACACATGTGTTGAGCAGATGTGTGGTGGCATCCGCATTCCTGCTCACGGGCCACTCTTATCGCTGTCTCTCTCTGTGCAAGTGACAGAAATAAGAATCTATCGAAGAAACAGTCAGATAAAAATAACAAAAGAATAAACATGGTATATTTTATGAATTAGACTACACACACACATTTCAAACATTCAGTTCTTTAAATGATTATAAATAAAATATATAATTGTATATAACACTGCAATTAATAAAAAACACTTAATAAATTTACTGAAGCCAATTATTATAGTTTAGTTAAATGAAAATTAAAATATCTTACAATTTTCAGTGAGCGGTCCTTGCTTGTTGATGTCCTTAACATTAAATGGTTTACAAACTATCTCATTGTCTCTCCAAATTACTTGCTACAATACATGATAGTCACAGAGACAGTGGGGGAGAGCGGTGGTCAGCGGGGGTTGATGAAACATTATTTTGGGTCATTTTGGATCTGACAAGCCATCTCTCACATTGTGTAACATTTTCAATAATTACCAAGCATTTTCAGAGAGAAACAGTGATTTCATTGTTCATTGACTTATTTATTTTTTATCATTGCAAAAGGAACTACTTCTTCAGCTCTCTGAATTTTTTATTTATATATTAATTTAGCTAAAACTAAACTATGCTTAAATTGTTTAAATATTTTTAGCAACATATTTGATATTATTTATATTTAGAATCATTTTAAAATAGAGATAAGTTCCTTTTATAGAACTAACCTGAGGCATCACAGGGTCTGAATGAAATCATTGTTTCTCTCTGAAAATGCTTGGTAATTATTGAAAATGTACCTCATGCGGTCTGGGCATGTGTCACACTGAGTTTCGAACCCACGATGCAGAGCATTCAGGATCCGTGGCGTAACACATTGAGCTAATCAGCCATGCAAGTTCATCAGTATGCTAAGCAGAGGTTTCAGTGTGAGAAAGAGTTCACAAAAAAAAAGCTTCATAGCATGTTAACCATATTAGTATGCAAAGTTATTTAATGCCAACTAAGTTTTGGTTAACCTGTTGACTGAAGACCACATTAGAAAGAATAGCAATAGTTTAGCATGCTAAGCAATTACTGTGCTAAGCTAACTAGTATAAGACAACAAACACAAGCAAGGTCACATTCAGAGATGAATATCTTGGGAATGGTAGCGAATATCAAAAATCCGTTCAGTCATTTCTGTGCGGCTCGGTCCAAAGATCATCTGAGCTGATTTTGGACAAAATTGACCAAAATTTGTGGGAGGAGTAGCGAAAAAACTGTTTTTGATTTAATTCAATATGGCAGACAGGTACATTTAAGGAAAATGACAAATGACACATTGTCGGAATCGGCATAAGCCAGGGAATAAAATGACATAAAGCAGACAAATTTTGGATAATGTTTTCAAAAGTTATAAGCAATTTTGCAAAAATCATTATATCTGTGGAACACTAGGTGGCGCTGTGCTGAAACTTCTCATGTACATTCAGGACACTCTGATGGTCATATGTACCAAATTTTGTGATGATATGTCAAATTGTTTAAAAGTTATTGCAATTTATGACAAAATTCAAAATGGCGGACACGTGGTTCATCCGATGTTGACGAATTCGATATCCTCGGATTCGGCATGGCACAGGGAATCCATAGACACCAAGATCTTGGTTTTCTAATAAAGTGTTCAAAAGTTATTGGCCAAAATAGCCATTTTTCAGATCTCATGACCTGTAGGTGGCGCTGTTCCCAAATTTGGCATGGAACCTCAGATCATGGTCTTGATCAAGTGTACCAATTTTAGTTTTGATTGCTCAAAGTTTGGCCGAGATACAGCCTCTATAGCAATTTTGGGTCAACTTCATTAACTTCGTGACATCATAACTTTTGAACAAAGATGAATAAAAAAAATCTGTTCAGTCATTTCTGTGCAGCTCAGACCAAAGATCACTTGATCAAAGTTTGGACAAAATTGGACAAATTTTGAAGGAGGAGTAGCGAAAAAACGGAATACTGTACTTTTCAAAATGGCCACTACTGTACTGGGTGGAGACTTAATGTAAGATATTGAATGTGATCAGTATGAAGAGAGGAATCAGTTGTATTGACATTCATTTTTCTGGAACAAAGGGTTCAAAAGTTATAACCTTTACAAAAGTGAATATTTGAACTGGTGGTGGCGCTATAGACTTAGTCCTAGATACTCCAAAGTTGGTCAAATTACTTTTAATTACTATCACTACAAGCATGCCAAATTTGATAATTTTCCCTCTTATGGTTCATTGATTACCATACAGGGGGAAGAAGAATAACTACGAATTTGGACATAAAGGAATTGCATGTGATAGCTTCAGATTAGACCAGTTTTAGGCAGAATGCCTAGAACAGACACAAGTTCTGCATCTTTTCCTGCCACAGTACCTCATGCGGTCTGGGCATGTGTCACACTGAGTTTCGAACCCACGATGCAGAGCATTCGGGATCCGTGGCGTAACACATTGAGCTAATCAGCCATGCAAGTTCATCAGTATGCTAAGCAGAGGTTTCAGTGTGAGAAAGAGTTCACAAAAAAAAAAGATTCATAGCATGTTAACCATATTAGTATGCAAAGTTATTTAATGCCAACTAAGTTTTGGTTAACCTGTTGACTGAAGACCACATTAGAAAGAATAGCAATAGTTTAGCATGCTAAGCAATTACTGTGCTAAGCTAACTAGCATAAGACAACAAACACAAGCAAGGTCACATTCAGAGATGAATATCTCGGAAATGGTAGTGAATATCAAAAATCTGTTCAGTCATTTCTGTGCGGCTCGGTCCAAAGATCATCTGAGCTGATTTTGGACAAAATTGACCAAAATTTGTAGGAGGAGTAGCAAAAAAACTGTTTTTCATTTACTTCAATATGGCAGACCGGTACATTTAAGGAAAATGGCAAATGATACATTGTCGGAATCGGCATAAGCCAGGGAATAAAATGACATGAAGCATACACATTTTGGAAAGTGTTTTCAAAAGTTATAAGCGTTTTTTAAATAATCATTACATCTGTGGAACAGTAGGTGGCGCTGTGCTGAAACTTCTCAGGTACCTTCACGACCTTCTAAAGGTCATACATACCAATTTTTGTGAAGATATGTCAAATTGTTTAAAAGATATCGCAATTTATGACAAAATTCAAAATGGCGGACACGTGATACATCCAATATTGACAGAATCGGTATCGGATTCGGCATGATCCAAGGAATCCATAGACACCAAGATCTTGATTTTCTGACAAACTGTTCAAAAGTTATTGGCCAAAATAGCCATTTTTCATATCTCATGACCTGTAGGTGGCGCTGTTCCCAAGTTAGGCATAGACCCTCAGACCATGGTTCTGATGAAGCGTACCAGTTTTTGTTTCGATTGCTCAAAGTTTGGCCGAGATACAGCCTCTATACTAATTTTGGGTCGACCTCGTTAACTTCGTGACATCATAACCTTTGAACAAAGATGAATAAAAAAAATCTGTTCAGTCATTTCTGTGCGGCTCAGTCCAAAGATAATCTGATCAAAGATTGGACAAAATTGGACAAATTTTGAAGGAGGAGAAGCGAAAAAAACAAATACTGTACTTTTCAAAATGGCCGCTACTGTAATGGGTGGAGACTTAATGTAAGAAGTTGAATAGCATCAGCATGAAGAGACGAATCAGATGAACTAAATTTAATTTTTCTATGACAAACAGTTCAAATGTTAAAACCGTTAGAATGTTGAAATTTTGAACTGGTGGTGGCGCTATAGAGTTGGTTCTAGAGACTCCAAATTTGGTCCAATCACTATTCATGAGCATCTCTACAACTGTGCCAAATTTCATCATTTTCTCATGTTCCGTTGATAGGGCTGCCATAGACTCCCATTCGGGAGGAAGAATAATAATAAATATAGCTGCGAGCAGCGATGGCGGGCCCAAGCCCGGTGGCACCGCCACCCCGGTGGCTTCAGGGCAACTGTGCACAGCGGGCAATAGGCACTTAAAACGGTTAAACATCAAAGGACTATGTCAAATTCACTCCACATTTACTGCACTACAAGGTGCCGCTATAGAGCCCCTCCTCCCTGCCCATTTTCAAAGGATTACATGTGCCAAGTTTTAACATTATTCTGATGAATTTTGAAGCAAATCAGGTAAAAATAAGAGGGTGATCTCAATGTATGCTGAAAGTGACACATTTTCTGCTTCCAGTTGGTGGCGCTATGACTTTGAATCACAATAGTCAAATCCATGTGATCAGCCTTGTACAACGAAGACTAAGCCAAAGTTTCATCAAAATCAATTAATGTATGCAGAAGTTATAACACTTTGTTTCCCTTTTCTTGCCATAAATTCGTTGCCTCGCCACGGCCAAACCGTTTGAGATATCCAAAATCCGTTTGCAATTAAACAACTTCAATGTGTTAGCAACAAGTTAAAAAAAGCTTGGTGTAAATTGGATAAACCCTGTAGGAGTAGTAGTATAAAATTCATAGCCTGTTTTTTCAAAAAATTAACATTCAAACCAAAATAGCTGACTTCCTGTTGGTCGGAGCTAATGAATGTAAATTAGAAAATTGTCCGGCTTGATGAGAATAATATGTGTACCGAGTTTGGTGACTGTAGGAAAAACTAACCCCCACTTTTGTCAAAAGGTGGCGCTACTGAGCCCCTCCACCACGCCCATTTCTATGGCTTTGTCCATGTCTACTGGTTGACAATATTGATGTGTGTGTCGAGTTTCATGCAATTTGAAGCATGTTAAGAGCCTCAAAAACACTCAAGAATATTATTACAGTTTGACCTGTTGCCATGGCAACAATATTTCAAATATCAAAAATCCTGTCATAGGTCTACATCTGCTGTGTATTGACATTACACTGATGAAGTTTGAAGCAAATCAGGTAAAAATAAGAGGGTGATCTCAAAGCATTTTAAAAGTGATACACTTCTTGCTGCCATTTGGTGGCGCTATAACTTTGACTCACAATAGTTACATCCATGTGATCAGACTACTACAACCAACACACTCCTGAAGTTTCATAAACATCAATCAATGTATGCAGAAGTTATAACACATTTCCTGTTTCCCTTTTCTCGCCATAAATTCGTTGCCTCGCCACGGCCAAACCGTTTGAGATATCCAAAATCCGTTTGCAATTAAACAACTTCAATGTGTTCGCAACAAGTTAAAAAAAGCTTGGTGTAAATTGGATAAACCCTGTAGGAGTAGTAGTATAAAATTCATAGCCTGTTTTTTCAAAAAATTAACATTCAAACCAAAATAGCTGACTTCCTGTTGGTCGGAGCTAATGAATGTAAATTAGAAAATTGTCCGGCTTGATGAGAATAATATGTGTACCGAGTTTGGTGACTGTAGGAAAAACTAACCCCCACTTTTGTCAAAAGGTGGCGCTACTGAGCCCCTCCACCACGCCCATTTCTATGGCTTTGTCCATGTCTACTGGTTGACAATATTGATGTGTGTGTCGAGTTTCATGCAATTTGAAGCATGTTAAGAGCCTCAAAAACACTCAAGAATATTATTACAGTTTGACCTGTTGCCATGGCAACAATATTTCAAATATCAAAAATCCTGTCATAGGTCTACATCTGCTGTGTATTGACATTACACTGATGAAGTTTGAAGCAAATCAGGTAAAAATAAGAGGGTGATCTCAAAACATTTCAAAAAGTGATACACTTCCTGCTGCCAGTTGGTGGCGCTATAACTTTGACTCACAATAGTCACATCCATGTGATCAGACTCCTATAACGAACGCACTCGTGAAGTTTCATAAAGATCAATATATGTATTAAGACGTTATAACACATTTCCTGTTTCCTTTTTCTCGCCATAAATTCGTTGCCTCGCCACGGCCAAACCGTTCGAGATATCAAAAATCCCCTGGCAATTTTTAATCATCAGTGTCTTGACTTCATGCTGACCGAGTTCGGTGGCGATCGGATTAATCGTCTAGGAGGAGTATATCAAATTCCAGAGCATGCGTTTTTCAAACAACCCTTAATAGCTGACTTCCTGTTGGCGTGGCGATTAACTTAGAGCGCGAAAGTTGTTCGGCCCGATGAGGTCTATATGTGTACCGAGTTTCATACTAATACGTGCAAGCATGTTTAATATATGGACCAAATTTTCAGACTTTTTTCAAGGGGGCGCTGTCGAGCCCCCCTGCCACGCCCGGGTACCAGCCTCTCCGGCGTCCTAATGGCCGCGGATTCCAATGTGTGTGCCAATTTTCAAGAGTTTTTGAGCATGTTAAGGCCCCCAAAAAGCCCCGGAAGACGGAAAAAAAAAAAAAAAAAAAAAAAAAAAAAAAAAAATAATAATCCTTAGAAGAACAAGAGGGCCCTGCGCGAATTTTCGCTTGGGCCCTAATAATATAGCTGCGAGCAGCGATGGCGGGCCCAAGCCCGGTGGCACCGCCACCCCGGTGGCTTCAGGGCAACTGTGCACAGCGGGCAATAGGCACTTAAAACGGTTAAACATCAAAGGACTATGTCAAATTCACTCCACATTTACTGCACTACAAGGTGCCGCTATAGAGCCCCTCCTCCCTGCCCATTTTCAAAGGATTACATGTGCCAAGTTTTAACATTATTCTGATGAATTTTGAAGCAAATCAGGTAAAAATAAGAGGGTGATCTCAATGTATGCTGAAAGTGACACATTTTCTGCTTCCAGTTGGTGGCGCTATGACTTTGAATCACAATAGTCAAATCCATGTGATCAGCCTTGTACAACGAAGACTAAGCCAAAGTTTCATCAAAATCAATTAATGTATGCAGAAGTTATAACACTTTGTTTCCCTTTTCTTGCCATAAATTCGTTGCCTCGCCACGGCCAAACCGTTTGAGATATCCAAAATCCGTTTGCAATTAAACAACTTCAATGTGTTAGCAACAAGTTAAAAAAAGCTTGGTGTAAATTGGATAAACCCTGTAGGAGTAGTAGTATAAAATTCATAGCCTGTTTTTTCAAAAAATTAACATTCAAACCAAAATAGCTGACTTCCTGTTGGTCGGAGCTAATGAATGTAAATTAGAAAATTGTCCGGCTTGATGAGAATAATATGTGTACCGAGTTTGGTGACTGTAGGAAAAACTAACCCCCCACTTTTGTCAAAAGGTGGCGCTACTGAGCCCCTCCACCACACCCATTTCTATGGCTTTGTCCATGTCTACTGGTTGACAATATTGATGTGTGTGTCGAGTTTCATGCAATTTGAAGCATGTTAAGAGCCTCAAAAACACTCAAGAATATTATTACAGTTTGACCTGTTGCCATGGCAACAATATTTCAAATATCAAAAATCCTGTCATAGGTCTACATCTGCTGTGTATTGACATTACACTGATGAAGTTTGAAGCAAATCAGGTAAAAATAAGAGGGTGATCTCAAAGCATTTTAAAAGTGATACACTTCTTGCTGCCATTTGGTGGCGCTATAACTTTGACTCACAATAGTTACATCCATGTGATCAGACTACTACAACCAACACACTCCTGAAGTTTCATAAACATCAATCAATGTATGCAGAAGTTATAACACATTTCCTGTTTCCCTTTTCTCGCCATAAATTCGTTGCCTCGCCACGGCCAAACCGTTTGAGATATCCAAAATCCGTTTGCAATTAAACAACTTCAATGTGTTCGCAACAAGTTAAAAAAAGCTTGGTGTAAATTGGATAAACCCTGTAGGAGTAGTAGTATAAAATTCATAGCCTGTTTTTTCAAAAAATTAACATTCAAACCAAAATAGCTGACTTCCTGTTGGTCGGAGCTAATGAATGTAAATTAGAAAATTGTCCGGCTTGATGAGAATAATATGTGTACCGAGTTTGGTGACTGTAGGAAAAACTAACCCCCCCACTTTTGTCAAAAGGTGGCGCTACTGAGCCCCTCCACCACGCCCATTTCTATGGCTTTGTCCATGTCTACTGGTTGAAAATATTGATGTGTGTGTCGAGTTTCATGCAATTTGAAGCATGTTAAGAGCCTCAAAAACACTCAAGAATATTATTACAGTTTGACCTGTTGCCATGGCAACAATATTTCAAATATCAAAAATCCTGTCATAGGTCTACATCTGCTGTGTATTGACATTACACTGATGAAGTTTGAAGCAAATCAGGTAAAAATAAGAGGGTGATCTCAAAACATTTCAAAAAGTGATACACTTCCTGCTGCCAGTTGGTGGCGCTATAACTTTGACTCACAATAGTCACATCCATGTGATCAGACTCCTATAACGAACACACTCGTGAAGTTTCATAAAGATCAATATATGTATTAAGACGTTATAACACATTTCCTGTTTCCTTTTTCTCGCCATAAATTCGTTGCCTCGCCACGGCCAAACCGTTCGAGATATCAAAAATCCCCTGGCAATTTTTAATCATCAGTGTCTTGACTTCATGCTGACCGAGTTTGGTGGCGATCGGATTAATCGTCTAGGAGGAGTATATCAAATTCCAGAGCATGCGTTTTTCAAACAACCCTTAATAGCTGACTTCCTGTTGGCGTGGCGATTAACTTAGAGCGCGAAAGTTGTTCGGCCCGATGAGGTCTATATGTGTACCGAGTTTCATACTAATACGTGCAAGCATGTTTAATATATGGACCAAATTTTCAGACTTTTTTCAAGGGGGCGCTGTCGAGCCCCCCTGCCACGCCCGGGTACCAGCCTCTCCGGCGTCCTAATGGCCGCGGATTCCAATGTGTGTGCCAATTTTCAAGAGTTTTTGAGCATGTTAAGGCCCCCAAAAAGCCCCGGAAGACGGAAAAAAAAAAAAAATAAAAAAATAATAATAAATATAGCTGCGAGCAGCGATGGCGGGCCCAAGCCCGGTGGCACCGCCACCCCGGTGGCTTCAGGGCAACTGTGCACAGCGGGCAATAGGCACTTAAAACGGTTAAACATCAAAGGACTATGTCAAATTCACTCTACATTTACTGCACTACAAGGTGCCGTTATAGAGCCCCTCCTCCCTGCCCATTTTCAAAGGATTACATGTGCCAAGTTTTAACATTATTCTGATTAATTTTGAAGCAAATCAGGTAAAAATAAGAGGGTGATCTCAATGTATGCTGAAAGTGACACATTTTCTGCTTCCAGTTGGTGGCGCTATGACTTTGAATCACAATAGTCAAATCCATGTGATCAGCCTTGTACAACGAAGACTGAGCCAAAGTTTCATCAAAATCAATTAATGTATGCAGAAGTTATAACACTTTGTTGCCCTTTTCTTGCCATAAATTCGTTGCCTCGCCACGGCCAAACCGTTTGAGATATCCAAAATCCGTTTGCAATTAAACAACTTCAATGTGTTAGCAACAAGTTAAAAAAAGCTTGGTGTAAATTGGATAAACCCTGTAGGAGTAGTAGTATAAAATTCATAGCCTGTTTTTTCAAAAAATTAACATTCAAACCAAAATAGCTGACTTCCTGTTGGTCGGAGCTAATGAATGTAAATTAGAAAATTGTCCGGCTTGATGAGAATAATATATGTACCGAGTTTGGTGACTGTAGGAAAAACTAACCCCCCCACTTTTGTCAAAAGGTGGCGCTACTGAGCCCCTCCACCACGCCCATTTCTATGGCTTTGTCCATGTCTACTGGTTGACAATATTGATGTGTGTGTCGAGTTTCATGCAATTTGAAGCATGTTAAGAGCCTCAAAAACACTCAAGAATATTATTACAGTTTGACCTGTTGCCATGGCAACAATATTTCAAATATCAAAAATCCTGTCATAGGTCTACATCTGCTGTGTATTGACATTACACTGATGAAGTTTGAAGCAAATCAGGTAAAAATAAGAGGGTGATCTCAAAGCATTTTAAAAGTGATACACTTCTTGCTGCCATTTGGTGGCGCTATAACTTTGACTCACAATAGTTACATCCATGTGATCAGACTACTACAACCAACACACTCCTGAAGTTTCATAAACATCAATCAATGTATGTAGAAGTTATAACACATTTCCTGTTTCCCTTTTCTCGCCATAAATTTGTTGCCTCGCCACGGACAAACCGTTTGAGATATCCAAAATCCGTTTGCAATTAAACAACTTCAATGTGTTCGCAACAAGTTAAAAAAAGCTTGGTGTAAATTGGATAAACCCTGTAGGAGTAGTAGTATAAAATTCATAGCCTGTTTTTTCAAAAAATTAACATTCAAACCAAAATAGCTGACTTCCTGTTGGTCGGAGCTAATGAATGTAAATTAGAAAATTGTCCGGCTTGATGAGAATAATATGTGTACCGAGTTTGGTGACTGTAGGAAAAACTAACCCCCCCACTTTTGTCAAAAGGTGGCGCTACTGAGCCCCTCCACCACGCCCATTTCTATGGCTTTGTCCATGTCTACTGGTTGACAATATTGATGTGTGTGTCGAGTTTCATGCAATTTGAAGCATGTTAAGAGCCTCAAAAACACTCAAGAATATTATTACAGTTTGACCTGTTGCCATGGCAACAATATTTCAAATATCAAAAATCCTGTCATAGGTCTACATCTGCTGTGTATTGACATTACACTGATGAAGTTTGAAGCAAATCAGGTAAAAATAAGAGGGTGATCTCAAAACATTTCAAAAAGTGATACACTTCCTGCTGCCAGTTGGTGGCGCTATAACTTTGACTCACAATAGTCACATCCATGTGATCAGACTCCTATAACGAACACACTCGTGAAGTTTCATAAAGATCAATATATGTATTAAGACGTTATAACACATTTCCTGTTTCCTTTTTCTCGCCATAAATTCGTTGCCTCGCCACGGCCAAACCGTTCGAGATATCAAAAATCCCCTGGCAATTTTTAATCATCAGTGTCTTGACTTCATGCTGACCGAGTTTGGTGGCGATCGGATTAATCGTCTAGGAGGAGTATATCAAATTCCAGAGCATGCGTTTTTCAAACAACCCTTAATAGCTGACTTCCTGTTGGCGTGGCGATTAACTTAGAGCGCGAAAGTTGTTCGGCCCGATGAGGTCTATATGTGTACCGAGTTTCATACTAATACGTGCAAGCATGTTTAATATATGGACCAAATTTTCAGACTTTTTCAAGGGGGCGCTGTCGAGCCCCCTGCCACGCCCGGGTACCAGCCTCTCCGGCGTCCTAATGGCCGCGGATTCCAATGTGTGTGCCAATTTTCAAGAGTTTTTGAGCATGTTAAGGCCCCCAAAAAGCCCCGGAAGACGGAAAAAAAAAAAAAAAAAAAAAAAATATATATATAGCTGCGAGCAGCGATGGCGGGCCCAAGCCCGGTGGCACCGCCACCCCGGTGGCTTCAGGGCAACTGCGCACAGCGGGCAATAGGCACTTAAAACGGTTAAACATCAAAGGGCTATGTCAAATTCACTCCACATTTACTGCACTACAAGGTGCCGTTATAGAGCCCCTCCTCCCTGCCCATTTTCAAAGGATTACATGTGCCAAGTTTTAACATTATTCTGATGAATTTTGAAGCAAATCAGGTAAAAATAAGAGGGTGATCTCAATGTATGCTGAAAGTGACACATTTTCTGCTTCCAGTTGGTGGCGCTATGACTTTGAATCACAATAGTCAAATCCATGTGATCAGCCTTGTACAACGAAGACTAAGCCAAAGTTTCATCAAAATCAATTAATGTATGCAGAAGTTATAACACTTTGTTTCCCTTTTCTTGCCATAAATTCGTTGCCTCGCCACGGCCAAACCGTTTGAGATATCCAAAATCCGTTTGCAATTAAACAACTTCAATGTGTTAGCAACAAGTTAAAAAAGCTTGGTGTAAATTGGATAAACCCTGTAGGAGTAGTAGTATAAAATTCATAGCCTGTTTTTTCAAAAAATTAACATTCAAACCAAAATAGCTGACTTCCTGTTGGTCGGAGCTAATGAATGTAAATTAGAAAATTGTCCGGCTTGATGAGAATAATATGTGTACCGAGTTTGGTGACTGTAGGAAAAACTAACCCCCCCACTTTTGTCAAAAGGTGGCGCTACTGAGCCCCTCCACCACGCCCATTTCTATGGCTTTGTCCATGTCTACTGGTTGACAATATTGATGTGTGTGTCGAGTTTCATGCAATTTGAAGCATGTTAAGAGCCTCAAAAACACTCAAGAATATTATTACAGTTTGACCTGTTGCCATGGCAACAATATTTCAAATATCAAAAATCCTGTCATAGGTCTACATCTGCTGTGTATTGACATTACACTGATGAAGTTTGAAGCAAATCAGGTAAAAATAAGAGGGTGATCTCAAAGCATTTTAAAAGTGATACACTTCTTGCTGCCATTTGGTGGCGCTATAACTTTGACTCACAATAGTTACATCCATGTGATCAGACTACTACAACCAACACACTCCTGAAGTTTCATAAACATCAATCAATGTATGCAGAAGTTATAACACATTTCCTGTTTCCCTTTTCTCGCCATAAATTCGTTGCCTCGCCACGGCCAAACCGTTTGAGATATCCAAAATCCGTTTGCAATTAAACAACTTCAATGTGTTCGCAACAAGTTAAAAAAGCTTGGTGTAAATTGGATAAACCCTGTAGGAGTAGTAGTATAAAATTCATAGCCTGTTTTTTCAAAAAATTAACATTCAAACCAAAATAGCTGACTTCCTGTTGGTCGGAGCTAATGAATGTAAATTAGAAAATTGTCCGGCTTGATGAGAATAATATGTGTACCGAGTTTGGTGACTGTAGGAAAAACTAACCCCCACTTTTGTCAAAAGGTGGCGCTACTGAGCCCCTCCACCACGCCCATTTCTATGGCTTTGTCCATGTCTACTGGTTGACTATATTGATGTGTGTGTCGAGTTTCATGCAATTTGAAGCATGTTAAGAGCCTCAAAAACACTCAAGAATATTATTACAGTTTGACCTGTTGCCATGGCAACAATATTTCAAATATCAAAAATCCTGTCATAGGTCTACATCTGCTGTGTATTGACATTACACTGATGAAGTTTGAAGCAAATCAGGAAAAAATAAGAGGGTGATCTCAAAACATTTCAAAAAGTGATACACTTCCTGCTGCCAGTTGGTGGCGCTATAACTTTGACTCACAATAGTCACATCCATGTGATCAGACTCCTATAACGAACACACTCGTGAAGTTTCATAAAGATCAATATATGTATTAAGACGTTATAACACATTTCCTGTTTCCTTTTTCTCGCCATAAATTCGTTGCCTCGCCACGGCCAAACCGTTCGAGATATCAAAAATCCCCTGGCAATTTTTAATCATCAGTGTCTTGACTTCATGCTGACCGAGTTTGGTGGCGATCGGATTAATCGTCTAGGAGGAGTATATCAAATTCCAGAGCATGCGTTTTTCAAACAACCCTTAATAGCTGACTTCCTGTTGGCGTGGCGATTAACTTAGAGCGCGAAAGTTGTTCGGCCCGATGAGGTCTATATGTGTACCGAGTTTCATACTAATACGTGCAAGCATGTTTAATATATGGACCAAATTTTCAGACTTTTTTCAAGGGGGCGCTGTCGAGCCCCCCTGCCACGCCCGGGTACCAGCCTCTCCGGCGTCCTAATGGCCGCGGATTCCAATGTGTGTGCCAATTTTCAAGAGTTTTTGAGCATGTTAAGGCCCCCAAAAAGCCCCGGAAGACGGAAAAAAAAAAAAAAAAAAAAATAATAATAATAAATATAGCTGCGAGCAGCGATGGCGGGCCCAAGCCCGGTGGCACCGCCACCCCGGTGGCTTCAGGGCAACTGTGCACAGCGGGCAATAGGCACTTAAAACGGTTAAACATCAAAGGACTATGTCAAATTCACTCCACATTTACTGCACTACAAGGTGCCGCTATAGAGCCCCTCCTCCCTGCCCATTTTCAAAGGATTACATGTGCCAAGTTTTAACATTATTCTGATGAATTTTGAAGCAAATCAGGTAAAAATAAGAGGGTGATCTCAATGTATGCTGAAAGTGACACATTTTCTGCTTCCAGTTGGTGGCGCTATGACTTTGAATCACAATAGTCAAATCCATGTGATCAGCCTTGTACAACGAAGACTAAGCCAAAGTTTCATCAAAATCAATTAATGTATGCAGAAGTTATAACACTTTGTTTCCCTTTTCTTGCCATAAATTCGTTGCCTCGCCACGGCCAAACCGTTTGAGATATCCAAAATCCGTTTGCAATTAAACAACTTCAATGTGTTAGCAACAAGTTAAAAAAAGCTTGGTGTAAATTGGATAAACCCTGTAGGAGTAGTAGTATAAAATTCATAGCCTGTTTTTTCAAAAAATTAACATTCAAACCAAAATAGCTGACTTCCTGTTGGTCGGAGCTAATGAATGTAAATTAGAAAATTGTCCGGCTTGATGAGAATAATATGTTTACCGAGTTTGGTGACTGTAGGAAAAACTAACCCCTCCACTTTTGTCAAAAGGTGGCGCTACTGAGCCCCTCCACCACGCCCATTTCTATGGCTTTGTCCATGTCTACTGGTTGACAATATTGATGTGTGTGTCGAGTTTCATGCAATTTGAAGCATGTTAAGAGCCTCAAAAACACTCAAGAATATTATTACAGTTTGACCTGTTGCCATGGCAACAATATTTCAAATATCAAAAATCCTGTCATAGGTCTACATCTGCTGTGTATTGACATTACACTGATGAAGTTTGAAGCAAATCAGGTAAAAATAAGAGGGTGATCTCAAAACATTTCAAAAAGTGATACACTTCCTGCTGCCAGTTGGTGGCGCTATAACTTTGACTCACAATAGTTACATCCATGTGATCAGACTACTACAACCAACACACTCCTGAAGTTTCATAAACATCAATCAATGTATGCAGAAGTTATAACACATTTCCTGTTTCCCTTTTCTCGCCATAAATTCGTTGCCTCGCCACGGCCAAACCGTTTGAGATATCCAAAATCCGTTTGCAATTAAACAACTTCAATGTGTTCGCAACAAGTTAAAAAAAGCTTGGTGTAAATTGGATAAACCCTGTAGGAGTAGTAGTATAAAATTCATAGCCTGTTTTTTCAAAAAATTTACATTCAAACCAAAATAGCTGACTTCCTGTTGGTCGGAGCTAATGAATGTAAATTAGAAAATTGTCCGGCTTGATGAGAATAATATGTGTACCGAGTTTGGTGACTGTAGGAAAAACTAACCCCCACTTTTGTCAAAAGGTGGCGCTACTGAGCCCCTCCACCACGCCCATTTCTATGGCTTTGTCCATGTCTACTGGTTGACAATATTGATGTGTGTGTCGAGTTTCATGCAATTTGAAGCATGTTAAGAGCCTCAAAAACACTCAAGAATATTATTACAGTTTGACCTGTTGCCATGGCAACAATATTTCAAATATCAAAAATCCTGTCATAGGTCTACATCTGCTGTGTATTGACATTACACTGATGAAGTTTGAAGCAAATCAGGTAAAAATAAGAGGGTGATCTCAAAACATTTCAAAAAGTGATACACTTCCTGCTGCCAGTTGGTGGCGCTATAACTTTGACTCACAATAGTCACATCCATGTGATCAGACTCCTATAACGAACACACTCGTGAAGTTTCATAAAGATCAATATATGTATTAAGACGTTATAACACATTTCCTGTTTCCTTTTTCTCGCCATAAATTCGTTGCCTCGCCACGGCCAAACCGTTCGAGATATCAAAAATCCCCTGGCAATTTTTAATCATCAGTGTCTTGACTTCATGCTGACCGAGTTTGGTGGCGATCGGATTAATCGTCTAGGAGGAGTATATCAAATTCCAGAGCATGCGTTTTTCAAACAACCCTTAATAGCTGACTTCCTGTTGGCGTGGCGATTAACTTAGAGCGCGAAAGTTGTTCGGCCCGATGAGGTCTATATGTGTACCGAGTTTCATACTAATACGTGCAAGCATGTTTAATATATGGACCAAATTTTCAGACTTTTTTCAAGGGGGCGCTGTCGAGCCCCCCTGCCACGCCCGGGTACCAGCCTCTCCGGCGTCCTAATGGCCGCGGATTCCAATGTGTGTGCCAATTTTCAAGAGTTTTTGAGCATGTTAAGGCCCCCAAAAAGCCCCGGAAGACGGAAAAAAAAAAAAAAAAAAAAAAAATAATAATAATAATAATAATCCTTAGAAGAACAAGAGGGCCCTGCGCGAATTTTCGCTTGGGCCCTAATAATCCTTAGAAGAACAAGAGGGCCCTGCGCGAATTTTCGCTTGGGCCCTAAAAAGGGAAAACGTACAATTACAATAGGGGCTACAGCCCCTTCGGGGCTTGGCCCCTAATAAACTTTAAAGATTTAATTTAAACAATTGCTTAATTTTAAAAGATGTAATTGAAACTTTTACAGTTATGCTTTGAAAATAAAAGTTTGCACAAACAAAATAATGTTTCAAGACCACCGCTCTCCCCCTCTGTCTCTGTGACTATCATGTATTGTAGCAAGTCACTTGGAGAGACAATGAGATAATTTGTAAACCATTTAATGTTAAGGACATCAACAAGCAAGGACCGCACACTGAAAACTGTAAGATATTTTTATTTTCATTTAACTAAAACTATAATAATTGGATTCAGTAAATTTAGTAAGTGTTTGTGATTATTAACTGTAGAAGCAATAATCGGGCAAAGAATTGACTCGGTCTTTGTTCAGATTTCAATGGTTTACTGAATGTTCTTGTACAATAAACAGAAATAAAATAAACTCTGGTCAAAAAATTTTTTAGCTCCGTCTTTCTTTCTTTCTTACTAAAGGGCACCACAAACAAAAGGTACTAAAGGCAATCCAAAAAACAAAAAAAACAAAACAAAAAAAACAGAGCAAACCAAACCATTACATAATAAACATGGGGGTGTTTAACAAATATACATATAAATCCAAACATATTAAAATATATATATATATATATATATATATATATATATATATCTTATTCATCCATTTCTAACTTTAATATTAAATTGCATTATTCAAATTATGGCTCCTATATTAATAATGTTTAAAATATATATATACAATTATATATTTTATTTATAATCAATTAAAGAACTAAATGTTTGAAGTGTGTGTGTGTGTGTGTGTGTGTGTGTGTGTGTGTGTGTGTGTGTGTGTGTGTGTGTGTGTGTGTGTGTGTGTGTGTGTGTGTGTGTGTGTGTGTGTGTGTGTGATGTAATTCATAAAATATACCATGGGCCTGTACCATGATGGTAGATGAACAAACTCAGGGTTATAGGATTATTTTCGAGTTGACAAAACCAAACCACTCCAATCCGGCTTTGTTGGTACCATGATGCTGATCATCAACTTTCTCTGTCAACTCAGGCTTTGATCCTGAGTCTGTGAAGTGTGTGCACATGAATCTGTGACATCAGTGGTGAACAGCCAATCACATGCCTTGCAACAGAAATAAACTGTGATTCACTTCTCACGAGAGAGCCAGCGAGATTCAATTCACTGAAAATTAAGAATTTAAACGCATTTACACTAATGGAAAATACTTATCTTTGAAAGAGGACAAATAAAAGAAATGATCTTTCTCTATCAGTCCAAGTGAAGTTAGTTTACATGGTTAATAATATATAGCGATAGAGACTCAAACATACAAGCTCACATGTAGTCATATTTAAATAGTATATTTACACCTTATTTATATTAGCCTACATATGATCAATATTCATTGAAACTAAGTGCTTAATAACAACTGTTAAACTAAACTTGCATGTGTGTAATGGATTAATAAAAATATAGATCATATACAAATCATATATAAATTATATTATCATTAAAACCAGACAATTTCATCATTAAATATTTGTTTTTACTATATAATGACCTTTAATTTGGAGGAAGAGAAACTGGGGGAGTGACTTTATTGCGTTGGGTGTGTCAGTGTCACTTAGCTTACACCTGATTGGTCCAATTTCAGTTTGAGATCTCTAACCCTGAACATAACCTGCCCCGGTAGCAGGTTAGCCGTGGAGCGTAAGTTACCATGGCGATGAATGGTACCTAAAACCCAGGATTGGTGCAAACTAATCTGAAACTTACCTGGCTAGCCAGCTAATCCAGCTTCATGGTACAGGCCCCAGGTTTATTCTTTTGTTATTTTGATCCAACTGTTTCTTCGATAGATTCTTATTTTTGTCACTTGCACAGAGAGAGAGAGAGTGATAAGAGTGGCCCGTGAGCAGGAATGCGGATGCCACCACACATCTGCTCAACACATATTTGACCCAGAAAGTTCAAAAATTACCCCCAGGACTTCAAAAAGCACGGTCAAAAATCATCAGTTTGTTCCACCCCCAAAGGACCCATAGGTCAACAACATATGTATTTCAAAAATGCAGGGATCAGTAGTCATATTGATAACCAATGTCAAAGGTCAACCGTTGAGGAGGAAGGGATATATCCTGAGGGTAAATATCATATGTCATAAAGGTCAAATGTCATAGCTCAGGTCACCTGTCAACTCATCAATCATTTTGACAAAAGCACCATTATAATAACTACTCTGGATACCTTCTGTCCAGCAGGCTTCACCTTCGTAATCCCTGACTTTATGATCTCCTCACATCCGGCTTGCTGGTCTCTGGCTCTTGGCCCTGCTTCTCCTCATGCATCTGTTTCTGCTCCATGGTCCTGGCCCACCTTCCTGCCACCAGCTCCACCTCCACTCTGCTTCCCACCGGTTCTTTTGTGTTGGAGCATCTGGAAGCTGCCCCCTAAGTTTTACCTGTCAGCTGTTAATGCCATTATGTACCAGCAGATGGCAGCCTTGTCCATTATTGTCTCTGTATACTTAAAGTCTCTTGTCTCTGTTAATCCCAGACTACATTTCCTAGAACCCATTGCTCATTATAAGTTTACTGCAGGACTATTCAATTAGCTTAATTTGAGGGCTGGATCATCAAACCGAAAAGTTGAGGGTTGTGGTGACGCATAACACTTTCAATAATTGAGCTAAAATATACCTTAAAAGTATTGTATTTACTTGAAAACGTGAAACCCAACAGTATACAGATATAAGACCATAAGTAAAAATGTATAAATAATTTACCAATTAGTACAACTATTGAATTCTAAAAAAAATATGAATTATACAAGCTCAAAGTTATTGATAAGAATTGTTTTATTTATAATTATCATATTATTATAGGCTTAAATGAAGATATTCTTGGTAAGCACAGGTAAATCCGTACTGGCTACTCTCTACCACTGTCAAATGATTGACACTTGGCTGTGCAGCGTAGATCAAACTAGTGAATCAACTCAACAACAGCGCGATTTGTTCTCTTGATATACGGTCTGTTTGTTTCACTGAGCAAGAAACCTCCTCAGATGATTCAGTGACATAGTGGTCAGAACAAATCTGAATAGTTTCAGACCATTATGCAAGTGTGTTCATTTTAAGAATCGGTACTATAGTTAGAGTTTTTCATACAGTTGGCACTACATGCTGGTCAAAAGACTTTTGAAAAACAAATAAAAACTCTAGATAGTTGCTGAGCACAGGTTTGTAAGACATAACCACAAATATTATCTGGAACAGGACTCTTGTGTGTATTGTATTGTATTATAGTGTGTATTGTGCATTTTTGAAACATTTTCTTGACATCAGCTTCTTCTATGATAGAAAAAATATTAGTCAATGTCAAGATATTTTCTTCATTTTTATTTCTCTCTTCACTATTCCACTCAAAAATGAGAAAAGAATAAATTTAACCTGTTTGATAGTTCAAAATCGTTTTTTTCCCCATCATCATATTTATGTTTTTATTTTCTATACTCTTATGATTCAGTTCATCGTCCGGTATCGTCTACGTTACGTGGTTGTGTTTCTCCTCATGATTCTCCTGTGTATTGTGAGGATTATTAGATTAAAGACTGTTCTCTGAGTTATTTCCTGAGTCGTGCGCTTCACTACAGCCACCGTCGCTGACACTAACAGTGAATGTTAATCTTCTCTAACTAATTTAACCAGTAATTTATCACATGGTACCAGAACAGACACAACTGAAGCCATAAAAACACATTTCAAACTCACCATCCAGACGCCACAAACAGAGCAAAACTAACTTGAGGAACATTTTCTTCATCTGTTCGCTGAAAAGCCCACGATAGTGACTCTTAAAATGTCTGAAAACCCTCAGATTGACCTGAAACACACTGAACTGTGATATTTATCTGGTTGTGTGTGAATCCTCCCATCCTCAGTTAATTTCCGTTCACACATCAGTCTGCTTTAACGTCACGAAAATCAACAAGCTTTTTCTGATCTTACATTTTCAAATGAATTCTGGGCCTGAATGAAAACTAACAGCAGAAGAGTGAAATATTGGACTAGATATCTGAATCTACTGGTGTGTTATTTAGTGCTGTGAGCTGTCAATCATATTTGACCTCTGACCTGTGACTCTAATTTGACTGTTGATGGATTCACTTTATTTCAGTGTAAAGATGTTTAGTGTGGAGTGGAAGATTGTGATCTTCTTATTAGCAGGTGAGAAAATGAAGTAATGCTTCAGCCTCAAACTGCTGACACATGAATCAACCACAAACATCCAGCAGAAGCTGTTTATCCACCGACAGATCAGACCAGTCACACTGATGTTTGAACAGATAAAATAAAAGAGAAAATCATCACAGGGTTCATTTGACTCAAAAGCCAGTAAATCACGTGTATAATGTTTGCCTGTGTTGAGTTCTTACCAGAACCACGAAGTGTGACCATATTAGCCCGGTTCTGTCAACACTGCAGAGTAGAACTGTTTCAGCAGCTCCTGTGGCAGGTTGAACTTCCTCAGCTGGAGAAGGAAGTATAGTGTCTGCTGGGACTTTTTCACGCTGGAGTCTATGTGGAACTCCCACTTCAGGTCCTGAGAGATGGTGGAGTCCAGGAACCTGAATGACTCCACTGCTGCCTCAGTGCTGTCCATGATGAAGAGTGGGAATAATGCTGGAGTGTTTCTCCTGAAGTCCACTATCATGTGCACTAAGTGTTTTGAGTGTATTCAGCTCCAGGTTGTTATAACTGCACCAGACGGCCAGATCTTTAACCTCCTGTCTGTAAGCAGACTTGTCACTGTCCTGGAAGAGGCCGATGAGTGTGGTGTCATCTGTAATCTTCAGGACCTTGCCGGAGGGATCTTTTGTGGTGCAGCTGTAGGTGTAGAGGAAGAAGAGCAATGGGGTGAGCACACATCCCTGTGGAGCACCACTGCTGATGGTGCGGTGATGGATGAGATTTTCCCAGCCTCTCTAGCTGTTGCCTGTTTGTCTGTTTGACTGACAGATGGAGGTGCGGGCCTCGAACCTGGGTGTCTGGCAAGGAGGCTAAATGCTGCAACCTAGTTTCAATCGTGTTGCAAGTGAAATGATCAGATGAACAGCTGACATCTCACTTTGTTGCTTGACAATAAAGTTAAAGCTTCTGAGACCTGGAAATTCGACTCTGAGAGATTTCTTTGAGATCAGAACTGAAGCAACACTGAGACATCGAATTTGCCACAACATTACTGGTGAGCCAGCCAGGAGCCAGGAAGAGGTCTGGATAGGACCATGGTGGCTGGCACAAGGCTTCACAAAACAAAGGAAACAATTTTCTAAATTTCACACGCTGTTATTAAGAAAATAAGAAGTACCTGATAGAAATAAACAGTGACCGGGTGACTTGTGTGTGTGAATAGAGAAAGAATCTGTTTTTCTCTCTCTTTCATTAATGATTCACAGATTATGACTGTTTGAAAAAAAGAACAATATCCATTGATAGAGATAAACTAGAATCAGGAAAGAACACTTGTTTCTCTCTCCTATAGCAAAAGTAAATGGTGACTGTGATAAAAGAGAGAGAGAGAGAGAGAGAGAGAGAGAGAGAGAGAAAGGAGGGGCTGACTCTGACAGAGAGAGGAGGGGTCATGTGAGAAATCTTGTGAGTGAAAAGAAGGAGGAGCTGCAAGAAGAGAGTGAGACTGAGAGAGAGAATTGAAAAAAGCCCTTTATTACTTTAAATCACACTTCATTGTACACAGTTAACAAAAACACACAATTACCTTATGTAAGTACCAAAACAAAAACAAAAACCAAAGAAAAATACATAAAATTACACCAAAAGTGTAAAAAATAAATCCTCTTCAATAACAGTACATAATGCTCCATTACCACACCATTTCATTTCAAATGTTAAAAGATCTTTTGTAGACTTATAAAAACAAAAATCTATCAACACTCGTGATTTCACCAAATTTAAAAACAATATTACTACATCTTCACCAGAACATCTTTCAACCTTGTTTTTCCTGCTCAAATAAATAGCCAGTTTTGCCTGACCTAAAACAAAATTCAAAAGCTGACAAGTAAACCTTTTACGTCGGACAAACTTAAAACCAAAAATAAAATTCCTCATGGAAAACAATTCGCTAAAAGAAATAAAAACATTTTCCAACATTGAAAATAAAGGTTTTAGTCTGTCACATTCCATAAAAGCATGAAAAACTGTTTCTCTTTTTGAGCAGAAAGGACAATCAGCATTAACTTCAGGATTAAGAACTGAAATAAAAGCATTAACAGCAATAGCACAGTGAAGAAGCCTCCACTGCATGTCCCCTGCCCTTTTAGATAACGGTGGCTTATACAATGAGCTCCACTCAGGTTTTACATGCTCTTCAACATCCAATACTCTACGCCATAGCGTGTCAACTTTATCATTCAGTATCTTTTTATTAAAAACTTTTACACATATTTTATAAAAATCTTTACCAGTGGCTTTTAAAAAATCCAAAGACAATGGTCTTTCAGCATTTAAAAAAAGTCCACTACAACCATCTAACTTAGGTGACATGGTAATCATAGGAAAACACTTATCAGAAAGTGTACTAGGAGTGTTAAACTCACCATGTCTATCCATCAGCAAATCTTTTTCCTCAATACTGACCAAAAGTTTCCAGTTCTTTAACATTTGCTCAACCGTCCGCAATGACCTGACCTTTAGACAAGAGGCCACATCTTCTATTCTTTCAAAATCCATTCCAGCTACACGAATCAAACGTCCAAACGTGAAGATCTGCGAATTCCGCAACAGTACATTAAGTCCATGAAAGGAGCAATTGTCATTTGTTAAATCAAAACGAGCTCCATTTATTAGTGGCTCTTCCAAAAGCCAGTGAAGAGAAGGTGCTGTCTCATTTCTCTTTGATTCAAAGAGACTTCAAACCTTAAAAAGATTGCAATAAATCACAGGCAGTCCATTCATGTTCACTTTAAGGGGGTCCGTTAGAAACAGGGATTTGTCCAACCCCAGTCCTTCAGTTCTCTGTAAAATGGAACATGTAACAACCCGCCACCCATTCATTAAAGGTCCATACAGAAATCTCTGTAAAAATTGCAACCGAAAGGCTGCTATCCTACTTTTCAAATGCACCAAACCATGACCACCCTCCTCTTTAGGTAAATACAACACACTCTGTGGGACCCAGTGCAACTTATCCCAAAAAAAATCTACCAAAATCCCTTGAACTTTTACTAGAAGTTGCGCTGGAGGATCCAAACAAGCTAGCTTATGCCAAAGGCAAGAAGCTACTAAATTATTCACAATTAATGTCCTCCCTTTATATGACAATTTTGGTATTAACCATTTCCATCTATCAAGCCTGCCTTTTACCTTATCAGCTACCCCCTCATCTCCCAGATATACTCCTAAATACTTAAAACCCCCTGTTCTCCAGGTTAAACCATCAGGAAGAATTGGTTTCCCTTTTAACCAATTTCCAATTAAGAGTGCTTCACTCTTGTTCCAATTCACTTTTGCTGATGATAAATTTTTAAAATCTTCTAAAATTCTCATTAAAACCTGCACATCATTTTGTCCATTAATTAAAACCACCACATCATCAGCATAGGCCGATAAAGAAATGCTATTTTCACAAATAGGTAGATTCAAACCACAAATATTATCTCTTAATTTTTGCAACAAAGGTTCTATAGCAAGGGCATATAACATACCTGACAAAGAACAGCCCTGTCTAATACCCCTGCATACTTTAAAAGGAGCGCATAAGCCACCGTTTATCTTAAGTACACTCTCAACATCACCATAGAGCACTTTCACTTTATCAATAAAATCCTGACAAAATCCAAATGCTTTTAAAGTTTTCCACAAATAAGAGTGTTCAACCCTATCAAAGGCCTTTTCTTGATCTAGTGAAATAAAACCAGTATCAATGTTAAGCAGCTTGGAGACATCAAAAATATCCCGTATAAGGGCAACATTGTCAAAAATTGATCTACCCGGGACACAATATGTCTGGTCTGGATGCACCACTTGATCTATTACGCTAGCTAACCTATTAGCTAAAACTTTTGAGAGCAATTTATAATCAGAGCAAAGGAGCGAAACGGGACGCCAATTTTTAATTTCTAAAAGATCTCCTTTTTTGGGGAGAAGAGTGATAACTGCTCTACGCCTACTCAAAGGCAACCAGCCTGAGCTCAAACTGTCATTAAGCACCTGCAAAAGGTCCTCCCCAACCTCTTTCCAAAAAAATTTGTAAAATTCAACTGGAAGGCCATCAATTCCTGGCACTTTCCCAGAATCCATGCCTTGAAGGGCCTTGTGCAACTCCCCTATGCTTAAAGCACCCGAGAGCTCTGCATTGGCCCCCTCCGACACTTGAGTCAAACTTTCAAAAAAAACACTCTCAGCATCCCATCCTAACCCCAACTCATTCTTGTATAAGTTTTCATAAAAAACACAAGCTCTTTTTCTTATTTTCGCATGACTAGATAAAATCACTCCTGCCTCAGAGCGCAAAGCGTGCAAAAAACGTTTTTGGCCATTCTTCTTTTCAAGGCTAAAAAAATATTTTGATGGTGCATCCATCTGTTCAATACTTAAAAAACGAGAGCGAACCAAAGCTCCTTGTGTTTTTAACCCGAGTAGATCTGCTAACTGGGTTTTCTTGTACGAGATCATCTCTGTGTAATTTTGATTACTTGTTAAATCAGTTAAACCCTGTAATTGAATTATTTCTGCCTCCAAGGCCTTCATAGAACTATTTAAATCTTTGGTGACATTGAGGGTGTACTGTTGACATAATTGTTTTATTTGGACCTTTCAGCTTACATATATTTATATATAATCGATTTTTAATCTCTATAATAAAAATGTACAATTCAGATTTTGATCTCCATATACATTTACATATATATATCTTCCAAGGGGTTTTTTCCCTCCTAGGACTTTTTTCCCAGTGCTAGCACGCTGGGTTTTTCTCCTAGGGGGTTTTTTCCACCCCTGGAAGTCAGCCGACATTGGCTTAATGTAGCACCATCTTGTATATGTTACATATTACCACGCTTGTTTGTACAGTTTTAACCACTTCCCTTTTTTTTCTGTGCTTCTAATATGTAAAGCTGCTTTGAAACAATTACCAATTGTAAAAGCGCTATATAAATAAATTTGACTTGACTTGACTTGACTTTCCAAAATCCCACCATTGCTGTAAATCTTGAAAAGAACCTTTCATTTTTTTAAACTCTTCCCAAAATACTTTAAATACATCCTTAAAATCATTACTACACAATAAGTTAGTATTGAAATGCCAGTATGCACTATGTGGTTTAATTTGATTTAAAAAGAAAAAACCCAATACCATATGATGATCAGAAAAACTGACCGGTGAAATGACACAACTTTTAAAAATACCCATCTGATGTTTAAAACCATAAAAACGATCTAATCTAGCAAGAGATAGAACATTGTCACGAACGTGAGCCCATGTATACTGTCTCTGTCTGTCATGAAAATGCCTCCAAACATCACATAAATCATTCACATTTATCATCTTAATGAGATGGTCACGTGATGCCATATGGGGCTCAATGTGATTTCTGTCAATAATATTTTCTGTACAATTAAAATCTCCTCCTAAAAATAAATATTCTTCAGAACTACATTTTTGTAACATGGTGCTAAGGGCATCTAAAAAACCCAATCTTTCCGCTGCTGCTGTTGGAGCATAGACACAAACAAAAACAAAAACATATTTTTCAAAAATAGCTCTTATTTTTAAAATTCTTCCTTTTATAACTTCATCAACTTGATAAGAGACTGGACAAAAACTCTTAGTAAATAAAATACCCACACCCCCACTAAGTGTGGTGTTGTGACTGAGGACAGAAATGCCATCCCACTCCTGCATCCAATCAGCAGTATTTTTAACATCACTGTGTGTTTCTTGGATAAAAATAATGTCTATTTTTTTCTGTTTAATAACTTCAAACAATTCAGCTCTTTTTTTACCATTTCTTGCACCATTCACATTTAATGATGCAATACACACTTCAGCCATACTCAAAAATAAAAATAAAATCAGACTATGATTCATATTCATTGATTTAAGCTTTTTCACTGCCATCATTTAACTCCAAATGGACTTTTCGCACTATTTTCTTTAACCTGTACACCTCTTTGTTTGAAAAACAGCCTTCAGCCATGAAATTCCTTGTTTTTTCCACAAACTGTCCAACATCTGGGAAGTACTCATTGACCAACACCCCTCTCTTGTTCTTCGTTGATTTGAGGAACAGTTTAATGTCATCTACATCATAATTACGGCTGGAACACTCACTTTGTGACAATGTAACACTTGAGTCAGATAACTCACTGTCACTCTCTGAATCAATCGGATCAACAACGTCCTCCAGATCTAATTTCTTTAATTGTCTAAAATCATTACCTTTATCTGACTTCTTCCTCTTTAAAGGCACTTTAAACAATGCTTGTTCTGAATCAATTTCATTAGGCCTACCGTCAACTTCCCGAACATCCCCCATAACCATTTCTGAATCTCTTTTACCGCTTGACTCACCTTTGTCTCCCTCGTTCTCAACATCATTAACACTTTCGATGTTTTCCCCCACTGAAACCAAAGCATCCTTCTCCGTCCCAGTCTTCACCGGTCTCACCGGACTCCTCGGCCTCACCGGCCGGATGCACAATGACGTTATCTGCGCCTTCCGCGTCATCCAAGCGATTGTCTTCTTCTTGTTTGCTGGGACAAGTTCGGACCAAATGGCCGACTTTACCACAGCCAAAGCATTTGATTTTGTCAGTGGTAATGAAAACCACATAATCAAAATCATCCACACGGAAAGTCAGGGAGAGATCTAAATCAGCGTCATTGTGTATAATCATATAAACGGATCGTCTGAAAGATACAACATGTTTCAGTAGGGGAGAAACACGGCCAATTGGAATTTTTTTAATCGAGGAGACTAGTTTTCCGTAACGAGACAAGGCTTGCGTTAAAACAACATCGCTAATAAATGGCGGGACGTTCGAGAGAGTAACTCTTTTAGACGGTAATGAAAGTGGAAGAACGGGGATAAGAACACCTTCTAAAATAATTCCCCTCTGAACTACTTCGTTTGCTTTTTCTAGTGTACTCAAAAAAATTACAATAGCGCTATTCATCTTTGAGGCAGACAAAACATTCTCATGTCCCACAATTTCCCCTACAGCTAAATAGCAACTCTCCACACTCGCTGTCGCTGCCACTTTTACACCGTGACGACGCTTGAGTGAACCCAAACCATGAGCACCTGGAACCGCCATGTTCCCCCCACCCCCAAAAAACACTCACCCCCCTCCAAAAACAAAACAAAAAAAACTCAAAAAACGTGCCTAAAACACCAAAAACAACAACAACAAAAAAGATAGAAAAGTAAGAGAAAAAACAACTCAAGCACGAGTCACCACTCACGCTCACACTCACACCGCACTCACTCCCAGCATGCACTCCGAAGAGAGAGAGAGAGAGAGACTTTGACTTCTAAACTTTTTATTTGAACATGTATTTAACCTCTAAAATACAATATATTCTACTCATACAGTACTGCAATGCATATTCAAAACAAATTTCAAAATGTAGCAGCAGCTTTGACGTAGTGGCTCTCAGATGAGAGAAAGCCAGCTCACTCACCACAGGGTGATTGTCAAGAGGGCCCACAGAGGGCAGAATGCTTGAAGTCATGATCTAGCTGGAGTTTAGGGGAGCCGAGGCTTCAGCATAGTGCTTCATACTCTCTCAGAGAGAGGAAACCACTCCACTCAGCCTAGGGTGCTTGATCAAGGAGGCCTAAAGAGGGCTATACACTTGAAATCGTGATCTCGCCTGGAGCTCAGTAGAGCGGTGGCTTCAACTTTTTAGAAAGACCCTCTAAGCTGACTCACTTAGAACAGAATGGTTATCTAGGTGGCCCCCAGAGGGCTGAACACTTGAAATATCAAATACCTGGAGCTCAGATGAGCAGTGGCCTTGGTTTCAAGATGACTCTCCAATTCAGAGGAGGCCAAGCCACATCACAACAGGTGATATTTGTTCTAATGCTACCCACTATATTAAGAAAACAACTCTCAGATGAGAGGAGGCACATGGTAAGGGTGTCATGACAACCTTCCATAATAATTGGAGCTCCAGGGCCCCAGTTAAATTGCCCCAATGTAATAATGTAAAATATAATCTATAAATCTTAATTCCTTTCTATATCAATTCAGTGACCTCATCTCCTTAATGGTTCTAACCAATGGTGAGGTGACCTACAAAGCTCAACCTGTGACTTCAGATAGTGGAAGCCTACCGCCAGACCCACAGAAAGTTTTCAATAATGGAACAAACTCGTCATCAGCCCAGTCTCAGGCCTGATATTATGAGCACCTGGAGGTCGATTGGTATGCTTAAAGCACTCTCATAGTGTGTAGTGCAGAATGACCTGCTGCCACATATGTCCTGCCTTATGAGGACAGCGCTGGAGCTTTCAAAGTCGATGCCTCTCCAGCCGCAAGATAGTCCGCAAACATCATGTCTATAGGGGCATTGACACGTATCTATGCTCACGCAACCCCCTCGGCATCTACATCATTTGCATGATGTAGGTTCAGGTCATACTTAGAAGGGAGAGGTTATTATGTGAGTATCGGTGACCATAAGTCTGAGTGGACATCCATGATATGCGGAGTCCCTCAAAGTTCAATACTTGCACCCCACCTGTTCAACCTATATATGCTGCCACTGAGCCAAATAATGATAAAGAACCAAATTGCATATCAGAGCTATGCAGATGACACCCAGATTTACCTAGCCCTATCACCTAACGACTACAGCCCCATTGACTCCCTGTGCCAATGCATTGATGAAATTAAAAATTGGATGTGCCTAAACTTCCTTCAGTTAAACAAAGACAAAACTGAAGTCATTGCGTTTGGAAACAAAGATGAAGTTCTCAAAGTGAACATGTACCTTCACTCTAGGGGTCAAACAACTAAAAGTCAAGTCAGGAATCTTGGTGTGATTTTGGGGTCAGTTTCAGTAGCCATGTAAAGACAGTAACTAAATCAGCATATTATCATCTCAAAAATATTGCAAGAATTAGATGCTTTGTCTCCAGTCAAGACTTAGAGAAACTTGTTCATGCTTTCATCCCCAGCAGGGTGGATTATTGTTATGGGCTCCTCACTGGCCCTCCCAAAAAGACCATAAGACAGCTGCAGCTCGTACATATTATCTTTTTATTCTTTTAATTCCTTGTCCTGTTTTTATTTCATTTTTAATGTATTTTATATCTTTTATGTATCATCTTGTTATCTCTGACTTTTAATGCATTTTAAATATTGCTGTCTGGTTGAAAGAGCTGGGAGAATTAGGAAGAAAGCATTTGTGAAAATTTGGTAAATTTGGATAAGGGGACAAACCATGGGGATTATCAGTTTGAAGTGCCTTAACAGGTAGCAGTCCTGTCGTGTGAGGAAGATCCATTTAGATCTGCTCTCATGGATAGATCTGTTTAGATCCACTCTGACGGACAACAACAAGAACAACAAGAACAACAAAAACTCCCTAAGACTTCCTAGCTCATCCATCCAGATTGCAAAATTCTCAAAATTCCTCTTTATGTAAAGCACTTTGAATTACCATTGTGTATGAAATGTGCTATTCAAATAAAATTGCCTTGTCTTGCATGCTGATGTTGGTGGATGCAGGTTAATTACAGATTCTTCCATGATCTCTTGATCTCAGTGTGGAGATCAGGAAGTAATGGAGAGCTCACAGAAGCTGAGGGGTTATGGCTGTGTTGTTATGCATGGCACTTTAAGGGGCATGGCCAGGAACGAGGGCAGAACAATCAAAAGTTGATGGTTACATGGCTAGAGAATGACTGTGTTCGGGTCTGTCTACAAAATAATACAACCTAAAACAATGGCCGGAAAGAAACCGTTGGTGTTTCCATTCTTACACAAGTGGTCTCTACACTAAGGTGCTCTCATGACAGCTGACGGCTACGTGATGCACGCTCCATAACACCCAACTCTTCATACACGGGGCAGAGTGGCTGCAGGCCATCTCTTGCTCTTGCTCTTTTCTGCAAAGAAGAACTTTCTTTATTAAAATAGCTTAGAGAAAATGCTGCTACCAGATGAGATTCTGAAATTAACGGACAATTGAAAGAGATGGTTTCAGAATTTATGAAGAATTGATGAACACGGATCAGTGCTTAATTTCCAGATGGCTTCTGAGACGGCTGCCTCGCTATAAACGAAAGCAACTGGACTGTGCAACAAGTGAATGTAACGACTGAGACAAATCAGACACAGTTATTTGTTATATTCAACAAATAATGTATAAAACTCACTCTGGGGTCTGTCCCCATTCCTCATCCCCAGAGAAGACACTGGAACTGTGTTTTTATTGCCCAAAACTATGTGGCCATGTGGAAAAGCAGAGACAAAGAGACCAATAGAAACCCTCAAAACAGACTTTCCTGTATTAATTTATAGACAGGCTGTTCCATAAATGAACATGCATATCCATAGGACATGGCATCCATTATTACTGTTTGTGTATTGTATTGTATTCAGTATTGTTATGCATATTTTATAAGAACCAATGGTTAATGTAAACTCACCTATACCAAGTTTGGTGTTTACGAAGTTGTATTCTGAAGATTTAAATGATTTTGCATATGATATATTGATACCTGTGGAACATATTAGTATTACAAGAATCTTTAAAAGTTTCTTCAAAAACAACTCATATGCAGTTGCCCTACTAGAAAGCAAAGATCTCGTAAAAGCCCACAGAGGAATTTTGCCGCTCGGAAATCCTACCCATCTCATTGGTTAGGTCAACCCTCAAGGGTTTGACTTCTCCCGGATCTTAAAAGCTCATAATGCTCCTCCGTCTCTCTTGCTTCTTCAACGGACTGATATTTTGTTCAACCGAATCACAACAGAGGGCTTATGATAGATATAGATATAGATATAGATATAGATATAGATATCTCACCTAAAATCAATAATTGAATCAATTGCTCTGTATGGCAGTGAGGTATGGGGACCCCTAAAAACCCAAGATTTTTCAAAATGGGAAAAAGAGTAAATTGAAACTCTGCATACTCAAATTTGTAAAAGCATCTTAAAAGTAAACAGAGTGACACCAAATAACTCATGCAGAGCTGAATGAGGACAGTACCCTTTATTGATAACCATCCAAAAAAGAGCTCTGAAATTCTACCAGCACCTGAAATGCAGTGATCCGAGCTCATACCAGGCTGAAGATCTGAGGACAGGAGCAGAACCTGCTCAAGAGCGCCCTCTCACAGCTGGTGCTGAAACTACAGCCAAACCTACACACCACAATCTGGCACAACCAAACTGTTCAATTACAAATACAAAATTACATCAACTATTGGAAAGAGGCCACTAAATTACAAAAGAAGATGGAGCTCAATGTACAACTAAAAAGAGACTACAAACCAGCAGAATATCTGAGCTGTGTGAAAGAACATATACGATTATAGCCTAGCTGTAGAGAGAGGACGGCACAGACAGATGGCAGCCGCGAGAGCAGAGACTGTGTTGACTGAGCTCTCAGACACACTTCCTGCTGTACTGTGATCACTATCTCAACCAATCTGAATCTGAGAGAGAGAGAGAGAGAGAGTTCACCCTTTTCTAGTTCTGACTATTTTACAAACAGAAAGTAGGGGAACAGATTCAGACATATACTTTGAACAACATTTTCCCACCAGTGGACCTGAATACAGGAACTGCCAGTTTAAAATACCTGAGAAAGACTAATCAAATATATCTTTATTGTCTGATTATCCTGGTGATAACTAGATAAGAATATGCAGATTCGAAAGGTATAGCTTACTAAAAAGGTGTGGAAAATATAGTGATAGTAATTTAGATTATAATAACATCAACACCTGTAGAGATGCCAAGGTCAAGACATCAATGATGCAGAGATACTATAGGACAGCCTCCAAAAATGGGGAAAAAGGACAAAAACCTTAAATACAAAATGACCAGCTGAGGAAGGTAGCAGATGCCAGGAAGAAAGGGAAATGGAGGCATCAAGCCAAAAGAGGGAGTCAAGAATAGAGACATCAAGGCCATGTGAAGATAGTCTAAAGAAAAGAGAGATATCTAGTTAAAGTTCAGCAGATGTAATGGAGACATAGTAAGGACTGATGAATGGATAAAGAAAGAAAAGAAAAATTACTAATAAAAGAGCATGAGACTACATCTTGGGTGCAGAAAGCATTTATATTCCCAATATTAAACTGCACAAATAGTATTAAAGTATTAAAAATAGTGTAGGAGTTCATAAAGAATGTTTTACACAAATACACACAGCTGTGACTGCAACAGAGAGCATCTCTACAGAATCTGGAATTATTATTGAAATAAATGTGTGACTACAATTGTTACAGAGACTCTGACAGGAGGATGTTAGTGAACCCAAAACACAAGACGCACGTGAATGTAGTGATCATGAAATGATATCAGAGTTATGACAAGAATAGAAGTCTGAACTTAATCTCACTGATTCTTGAGATAAGAGACAAAACATGTTTGAGATGTTAGTTTTTATTATTGAATAACACATTATTATAAACTGATATATTTGTAGACAAAGGTCTCAGCTAATGAACATGTAAGGGAACAGGTTTTTCTGCAAATGTTTTCTTCTAAAAATGTACATTTATTCACTTCAGAACTGAATTTGTGTCAACTCCGTCAGACACATTAAAAAGATGCTATTTTAATTTGATCCTCAACAACAGTGTAAATACACATGACAAATATACAGCAGTAGTAGTAAAGTGAGATCTGTGTGTCTCTGAGAGAAATATGAACAATAAAGCCTTACAAATAAGAGTTTTACAAATCTGACACTGAAAGAGAAGCTCAAATAATCATCAGTATTTATTATGACAAAAACACACTTGAAGAATCTTTAAAGTTCAGCGTTCTGCTTCAGATTTAAGCACTTCCTGAAAAAGATGAACATGTAAAGCCATAAATGAATCAATCTCACCAATATTAATATATGCTGAATCAGTCATCATCAATCATGTACCTGATGTGTGAATATGTGCTTGATCTCCTTCAGCTCTTCTGGATCTGATGTGATAAACCACAAGAATGACAGTAGCCACGCCCACCAGAGCAGAGAGGACCAATCGGATCACAGCTTCAGTAGGACCACAACAGTGGACTGAGGAATAAAAACATCAAAGTGAGATCAGCTCAGTCAATAAACGCTAATATCATCAACGCTGCCGTACCTGAACATGTGTGACAGAGTTGAGTGATGTTCAGATGTTGAGTCTGGTGGCTGATGGGATTGTTCAGCACACAGCTGTAGGTGTTTTTATCCTGATATTCCACCTCCAGAGGTAGAGAGAGACTGATGCTGAGATCAGACGCACTGATGCTGGACAATGAACTGCTTCCTTTGTACCAGGAGAGAGTCACATGACCCACATTCACCACTGAACACACCAATGAACATGATGATGATGATGAAGAACATTGAGAAGAGTTACTGCTGATGACAGGAACAGGCAGACGAGCTGAAAACATGAGAGAATAAAGAGAAATGAGGATGAATGAAGAGATTCAAGAAACATCCAGAGGAACCAAGATGATCAAAAGTAGAGCATTTAAAACTATTGAATAGAAAGTTAAATATAAACCTGCTGTTCATGTGAAAGTGAGAGAATTAGTCATTTGAACTCATTAGTCATGATAAGATACTTCTTTAGATCTAGCTGTAATAAATAAAACATGTGAAACTGATATTTAACTCACCGTAGACAATGAGACGAATATAAGAAGGATTGCTGGGAGTGTCGGTCCATAGTTCATAATATCCAGCATTTTTCATTGTGATGTTTGTGATGGTCAGAGATCCAGTTTGATTGTCCAGCTTCGGTCTGTCTCTGAATCTCCCATCAAGAACATCATCACGTACAGTGAATCTGTTGTCCCGTTTAATGATTACAGCTATTACAGTGCTTTCAAACCTCCAGAAAAACCGATCATCTTTCATTTCAGTAAGACAAGACTTTAGAGTGAATGAATCTCCCTCCGTCACTGACACTGAAAAAGGGTTTGTCAAAGATAAATAGATTATAATGGTTTATTAAATTAACCCCTTAAGTGTCACAATCCCGCTGACGGGACTCCTCCCAGCCAGCACACATGTAGCTCCACATGGTTTAGCCCAGATGAAATGAACACTTCAGACCGTTAAATGTAACACTGAATCAGTGCTGGAGTCAGAGATGTTCATGAGTCTTGTCTTGAGTCATAAAAAAAAACAAAAAAACAATTCTCATAATCAAATCCTATTTTTTATCCTAGTTGTATTATATAGACAAAATAATATGATCTTTTAATATCAAAATTATATCAATATTTATTTTAATATTTTGATATTAAAATAATATCATCTGTTGTATTTGAAATTAAGGTCCTATGAAGAAAGGGATAATGTACATCCAGCTTGTTACTTTATAATCCATTACAATGTACAAAACAGTCATCCTGGCAACATGTAGCCTGGGTGCCAGCCCGAACCCCGCCCACAAAATTTTTTGGACGGGAAGTTCGGTCTGGACTTGATCCATTGTGGAGTAATTATGCTCGGCTCCCAGAAGGCCGAGCCAATCAAATTGCCAGGGCGGGCTTTAATCGATGATGGACAGGCTATCTGCGGTTACATAACCACCACGTCATCAAAGAGCGCTTGGGTTAAATTGGTTTTCACCAACGATGACTGCAGCTGGAGAAATAATATGTTTAGATTCCGCTATTGTTACAGATCCCTTGTTTCCCTGGACTCCATATCCCATGATCCTCCTGTTCTCCACACCTGCACTCACTTCCCTCGTCAGCTCCTCATCATCACTCATCACCTGCAGCTGGACTCTATTGTCAGCACTCCCCATATATTGCACTCACTCCTTTCACTCCTTGTCGGTTCTCTGTTTTGTTAAGGTGTCTGTCTGTGTTTCTTGCCATTGTTTGAAGTAAAGTGTCTATCATTGTGGAAATCCGTATCTGCCTCATCTCTCTACCAGCCACCCGTAACAGTTATCACGTCTGTAATAAAAGAAATCGACAGCGCATTCATTTTAAAAGACGAACAAAGAACCGCAATCAAGGCATTTGTCGATGGGAAAGATGTGTTTGCTGTCCTTCCAATGGGATTCGGCAAACGTTTAAGTACAATAGAGTTGTGACGTTCGCGAACGAACCGATTTAAACGGCTCATAAACTTGAACGATGGGAGCCGAGTCGCGGCTGGAGGGGAGCCGTTCTTTCTGTCGTTCTTTTTTCCTATGCGCACCCAGCGCAGGCCAACCCTTTATAGCGTGATGATATTAGTTATTATCATAGACTGTAAAAAAATATGGACGTAGCGTCCGTGACGTCACCCATAGAGTTCTGAACAGCAGTTTTGAAGCGAAAATGAGGCCGCGGCCATCTTAGCTGAGCGTCACCGCACGTCACTCCCGGATAACTGAAAATGGGCAAAGAGGCGGGGAGGTGGTTTGAGCTGATGTGATTGGTTGCTGAAACCACGCCTGCCTAGCTCGCCGTGACCACGTTAGCAAGCAAAGGAGCTATCTATCTAGATACTATCTAAATTATTAATAAAGATAAGTTTATCATCAGAAAGTTCTAAAGGTTTACTGTCAATTTACGGTGTTTTTTTAAGATATAGATGCTCCAACACCAGTAATTTGTGTTGGGTGTGCAAATAACAACATAGAAAATTAAAATGGGACTTCATACCTTTATAATAGAGATCGCAAGATGAATCCAATCTGTGACACTTGGGTAAAATATAAATGTCCATTGCAAAGCAAAAAAAAACATTTCACATTTCTTCTGAATGATCTGCTCTCTGTCATCGTTCTTCAAGAAAGGATGCAATCTGAGTAGCGATCGTATCTAACAAACAAATGAGCCTGTGTCCAAAGTATATTTTTTTCAAAATAGTGCAGCAGTTTTAGTTATAATATCCAAGCAGTGCTGTCAGAGTTGTATATCCTCCTGGTATTGTCATTGTAGTAAATCTCGCAATCAAAACTTTCAGCCAATGCCACGATCCAACAACGTGTGTTCTGTGTCTCTTCCCCATGCATGCACACAGACACACATCAGTCTCGAATATTATGCATCAAGCCATATTTTATAATTGTATAAAATAATCGAGAAAAAAAGCACAAAAACGGCTGAGATGCCAAATTCAGCGACAGCTGAGGTAACATGACGGCTCACAGACAGCAGCGGCAATCTACCTGTCACTCAAGTGGCCACGCCCTTAATTATGCAGAACTTTAAGGCTTAATAAAATTTAAACGGATAAGTTATAAAAAAATTCACCCCCCTCAGAGTTGTCATGAAGGGCAAAATTAGCAGTATAGACCAAAACCACAATTTGAACCAACTTGTAAACATGTTTTTTTCTGCTGTAAACTTGGCCAATTTAACATGATGGTCAATGAGATTCTGCTCTCTTTTGGAGCCTGTCCCTAGCGGCCAGTCGATGAATCACAGTTTAAGTTACTTCCGTATTGGCTTCACGAGAGAAAGGGGGAGGTTGCCGCTTGGTTATTAGTTGTGCACGCATCCTTCACGTGAGTACTCCAGTGGAAAAAAACCCTGCGTTCCTCTGTCATTGGGTAGGAGCGGAGCCATGACGTGTGCACGCTGCTGTCACATGCTTACTCCAGTTAAAAAAAATAATAATAATAATAATAAATAAAAAAACCACGTGCGATTGCCTCTCTGTCTCAGTGCCAACGTCAGTAATAGCGGGTCGTTCGTTGCATTGCATTGCATTTTGTGTTCATTTAAAACTTTTAAAGACATTAAAAATGTTTGTAACAAATTCAAGTTCGTAGGGAAGGAAGAGGACAGGGTCGACTTTGACTGCTGACTGAGTTTTCATTTCAATAAGATGTCCAAACAAAAGTCTGTGCAACGCACAATAAACAATCCACATCCACAGATGGGCTTCACTCCAGTAGTGCTCTCCAGCTCAGTCCCAGTGTTTCTCAGTCAGCAGTCCCTCTCTCTCTCACACACTCCTGCTTCTCCTGGTGTTTTATCCTGTCTCCGTGCCAATTACTGGAATTAGAAACAGGTGTTCGTGATTTACAATTAACCCACTCACTTACCAAGCGTCTCCCGACTCTCTCTCCTGCTGCAGACTTCACTGAACCACGCCCTCCCTGCCACATACCCCCACCGCCCGACTCAGGCTGGGGAACCTTCTATAATATCCCGCCAGCCCGAGGAACTGTCTAACCTCCTTTTTGGTCTTAGGGCGCGGACAGGTCGCAATCGCTGCTGTCTTATCAATTTGGGGACGCACCTGTCCATGTCCCAAGTGGAAGCCCAGATACCTTACTTCCACACGCCCAATCGCACACTTCTTCGGGTTGGCCGTGAGCCCGGCCCCCCTCAGCGATCTCAGGACGGCCCTCAAATGCTGCATATGCCGCTGCCAGTCATTACTGAAGATAATAATATCATCCAGATAAGCAGCAGCATATGCACCATGGGGCCGCAAAATTTTATCCCTGAGACACTGAAAGGTGGCCGGTGCCACGAACAGCCCGAACGGAAGAGTAACAAATTGGTGTAATCCAAACGGCGTTGTGAAAGCTGTCTTTTCTTTGGATAATGGCGACAAGGGGATCTGCCAATATCTCTTTGTTAAGTCCAATGTCGAATAAAAGCGAGCCGTACCGAGCCGGTCAAGCAATTCGTCCACCCGTGGCATTGGATACGCGCCGAATTTCGACACAGCGTTCACCTTGCGGTAATCCACACAGAACCGAACTGAGCCGTCCGTTTTGGGAACCAAAACTATCGGGCTCGCCCAGTTACTGCTGGATTCTTCTATTACCCCGCTCCTAATTCTTCCTGAACTACTTTTTTCATGTGTTCAGGTAAGCGATACGGCCGGCTGCGAACCACCACGCCCGGCTCTGTCTCGATATGGTGCTGAATGAGATTTGTACGACCAGGTAGGGGAGAAAACACATCAGCAAACTCTGCCTGTAATTTGGTTAAATCAATGAGCTGGGAGGGCGAGAGATGATCTCCCCCTGGGGCCAGTGCGAGAGATTCTTTTTTTATATTCGCCTCTGGCCCAAGATCATCCTCTCCGCTAATCACCGTCGCCAGCATCACTGATTCTCCCTCATTCCATTTTTTAAGGAGATTGAGGTGGTAAATTTGACGTGCTCCCCTCCTATCTGAGCGTATTACCTCATAATCGAGCTCTCCAACTTGCTGTGTGACCTCAAATGGTCCTTGCCACTTTGCAAGTAATTTTGAACTTGATGTTGGGAGCAATACAAGCACTTTATCTCCCGGTGCAAATTTACGCAAATTGGTCCCTCTGTTATACAACCGGCTCTGTTTGTCCTGGGCCTGTAACAAATTCTCCATAGAGAGCCGCCGTGTGGAGTTTTGTTCTCAGGTCCAGCACATACTGAATTTCGTTTTTTGATTGAGACGGTCCGTCCTCCCAAGCTTCTCTTATGACGTCTAACACCCCTCTAGGCTGACGACCATAGAGAAGCTCGTAGGGGGAAAACCCCGTGGAGGCTTGCGGGACCTCTCGCACAGCAAACAACAGGGGTTCCAACCACTTGTCCCAATTTTTGGCATCTTCCTGTACGAATTTACGAATCATTGTTTTAAGCGTGCGATTAAAACGTTCGACCAGCCCGTCCGTTTGTGGGTGAAAGACGCTGGTACGAATCGATTTAATGCCCAATAATTCATAAAGTTCACGTAACGTCCGTGACATAAACGCCGTGCCCTGATCAGTGAGGATTTCCTTGGGAATCCCCACTCGGGAGATTAAAGAAAACAGTGCGTCAGCAACACTCTTAGCGGAAATGTTGCGGAGAGCCACTGCTTCTGGATATCGTGTTGCATAATCCACAATGACTAATGCAAAATGATGTCCTCGTGCTGATCGCTCTAATGGCCCGATAAGGTCCATGCCAATTCTCTCGAAGGGGACCTGCACTAATGGGAGAGGGCGCAAAGGCGCTTTTGGGGTGGCCGGTGGGTTTACCAACTGACATTCACGACAAGCCGCGCACCACCTGCGCACATTCTCGTGAATGCCCGGCCAAAAAAATCGGGTCATGAGGCGATTTAGTGTCGTCACCTGTCCTAAATGACCAGCCATTGGATTAGAATGAGCCGCTTGAAAAAGCATTTCCCTGCGGCTCCTAGGAACTAACAACTGGGTTGTATCTTCTTTTGTCTGAGCGTCTTGGGTCACTCGATACAACCTATTTTTTATAATTGCAAAATATGGATAAGTAAGCGGTTGTCCAGGATGGAGAGGCTGACCGTCAATGGTGGTGACCTGTTCAAACGCACGTTTCAGCGTCTCATCCTGAGACTGCTCCAAGGGAAAATCATCGCGCTCCGAGAGGATAAGTCTCTCGATTTCGCTCTGTTCCCCTGAGGCAGTACCCAGTGGTCCCCGTTCAGTCTCTCCCGCCTGCACACTCGCGTTCCTCTCCAGTGCATTTTTTCCCCAAGAGGCATCCGTACATAAAGCCCCCAATAATTCAGTAAACGCTGGCCAATTGGTTCCCAAAATTAACGGATGCCGGAGGTGCGGGTTAACTGCCACCTCAACACTATGCTTTTGACCCCTGAATTGAATAATAACTGGCACCATAGGATATTCCACCACATCCCCCGTGCACACACCGCACCCTAACCAATGCGGCTTGTATCCAATGCCCCGGACGAAATCAGGCTTTGATGAATGGAGGTTTGGTTACAACCCGAGTCCACCAAAGCCTGATAGGTACCCCCCTTGATACTCTCAGGTATCTGGTACCGGCCAGCCTGACCAGGGGCAGTCTGCGGGTCGTCCGGGACCCGGATCATTGTCCCCACTTCAATGACAGGAGACCTGTCCACAAAATGCTCCGGGTCCCCGCAACGCCAACAGACCGGCCCAGACCTACCCGCCGCTCTCGTGGCAGAGAGTGGGTTAAATTGTTGACGCGGAGAGAGGGGAGAAACAGGAGTGGGGTCCAGCCCGATAGCAGACAGTCCCGCCCCCCTGGGCAGGGCTCTAGGTCCAGAAACTGATCCAAGTTCAGTTCCGCCCCGCCCCCGGACGAGACCTGGGGAGAGAGACAGGTCTAGAGAGAGAGGGGAACAGAAGGAGAGAGAGAGATTGATGGTAAAAGTTCGCCGACCCCTGGGCACGCCACCATATGGTCCTCTGCCAGATGGATGGCCGAATCCAGCGACGTGGGCCGGTGGCGCTGGACCCACTCGGCCGTTTTCTTCGGAAGCCGAGTGGTAAACTGTTCCAGTACCACCCGATCGATGACTTGCTCCACGTCGCTTCCGTCGGCCAGCAGCCATTTGCGGCAGGAGTCCCGGAGCTGTTGGGCCATCAGGAATGGCCGGCCGGACTCCCCCAGCCCCAATGAGCAGAAGTACTGGCGATGTTGTTCCGGGGTCCGGCCGACGCGCTGTAGGATGGCCTGCTTGAGATCGTCGAAGACCAGGAGGTTCTGTACAGGGAGCTGCTGCGCCGCCACCTGCGCTTCTCCTGATAACAGGGGGATCAGGCGCACCGGCCACTCCCCCCGGGGCCACCCAGAAGCCTCAGCTGATCTTTCAAATAAGTCCATGAAGGCCTCTGGGTTATCCTGTGGCCCCATTTTATTCAGCGGCAGGTGGGTGGGCGCAGCGAGTGTGCTGGTGGTCTTATCACGAACCTCCTGGTCAATCCAGCTCCGGAACCTCTCGCGGTCTTCCTGCTGGACCTGTATGATGGCCTCAAAGCGGCGCTCCTGATCTGTACGCAGGTCCAGCAGGGCTTGATGATGTTCCTGTTGCATGACCGCGAGGGATGAGATGATCTCCGCAAACGGCTGGGCAGAGGTCGAGTGCATGGCGGCGGCTCCCTTCTTCCTTCCCGGGTTTCGGCACCAGTGTAACAAGTTCAAGTTCGTAGGGAAGGAAGAGGACAGGGTCGACTTTGACTGCTGACTGAGTTTTATTTCAATAACAAGGTGTCCAAACAAAAGTCTGTGCAACGCACAATAAACAATCCACATCCACAGACGGGCTTCACTCCAGTAGTGCTCTCCAGCTCAGTCCCAGTGTTTCTCAGTCAGCAGTCCCTCTCTCTCTCACACACTCCTGCTTCTCCTGGTGTTTTATCCTGTCTCCGTGCCAATTACTGGAATTAGAAACAGGTGTTCGTGATTTACAATTAACCCACTCACTTACCAAGCGTCTCCCGACTCTCTCTCCTGCTGCAGACTTCACTGAACCACACCCTCCCTGCCACAATGTTCTTTTGTGATACTGTTCTTGTATTGAAATTTTTCACTAAAAGCTGTTTTGCACAGACATTCATTGCAGCCCACTTTGTTATTGGTCATTGACTTGAAGGGGCTGATGTCCTATTTGCAAAGTTAACAGTAGTTAATAGTATGTAGTATGTAGACATTTCCATTTTATTTATTCTAATTTTATCTACTTTAAATATTTTTTGTCTTCTATCAAAATGTTCTTGTGTGATAACAATGTTCTTGTGTGGAAGTGTTTGTAGTAAAAGCTGTTTTGCACAGAAATTCATTGCAGCCGGCTTTGTTTTTGATGTTTATTTGTGAGTAGGTATTGTATGAATAACATAAGTCAACGTAGCTTCACACACACACACACACACACACACACACACACACACACACACACTTTGTACTAAAGGTAAATCCAAAATAGTGATGTCACTGTCTAAGCAGAGGGATTTGTGCAACCCTATGGAATATAGTCCACACATGACAAATGAGGTAATAATCAATATTTCAGAATAATTCAAACTCAGATATTGGCGTGTGATATCCGAGTTTTAATTATTTGACTACAAATCTCACCTCATCATTCCTCCCAGTGATTATTTTCAGGATAAACTGAGATGCCCCCAAGCTGGCTTCTTAAAACTGACTAAATATTTAAAAAGAGCCAAAGACGATCCGGATCCCCTCAAAGAGCCATAAATCCCATCACTAAAGTACAAGTTCAACATACGTCACTTGCTGCGTTGCTCTGATTGGTTGTAGATCTATCCAATTGAGTGCAGAGTTGTTTTTTTTAACTGGTTCGGTTAAGACACACCCCATAATTCAAGTGCAATGGAGCAGTATCAGACTCACATTCTGCCTAGAATATGAGGATGACGAATTCAGGCAATGCAACACGAGTAGTCATTTTCAATACAGTCGCTAAGTGGACACAAGATGGCGCCAGTGAGTCAGTTTGTTATACAGCAGCTTGTCGTACAGCTTCGTTGTTATTGACAGTCATTATCAGAAAATATCAAACCTCGGAATAGTTAAGAATGTCAATTGAAAACTCTACACATGCTGATTGTAATACATTAAAATATGAGCTTTAAGTAATAAATGGATTAACATCTCTTTCTATCTCTCTCTCACGGTCTCATTCAGCTTTTCTGATTAAAATCGATTTATCATTGTATTTCTAGAAGAGATCCAACACAAACTTAATAACATTTTGCTCAAATAAAACTCAGTCATTAGATCAGTGAATTAATCCACTCTGCTGACTGACAGTAGCTGATCATGTTTCTCTTGTTTTTCTTGTCATAACAAACAGCAACAACAGCCAACAAAAAATGAACACTAAAGAAGTCAAGAGTAAAACTGCCTAACTGAAGCAAACACCGACCTCAATGATGGTGACAAGCCAAACTATTATTTTCAACAAATCATCAACATCTAAACCTCTGGTAATTCTCAATAACAACTTTTGTAGATGCATGTCAGAAATAAAGTCAGAGAATCTTGTTGTTCCTCTGTCCTTCAGTGTTTCTGCTCGTTATCACCTAATTATCTCATTAACTCCAGCACTGATTCAGTGTTACATTTAACAGCCTGTAGTGTGCACACTGAGCAGTGTTCATTTCATCTGGGCTAAACCATAGCAGTGCTGGCTGGGAGTTCGACCAGCGGGACGGTGACAATTAAGGGGTTAAATAGTTTAACATTTAAATTTGTAATAAACAACATCATCAAATTTAAAAAGGGTGTATGAATTCATTTCAATTTTGTCATTAAAAAACAAATAAAACTTTTTTTAACTCACCAATGACAGTGAGATCGAAAAAATGCACCGTACGGTTGATCTTTACTTGATAATATCCAGCATGGTTAGTTGTGGTGTTTCTGATGGTCAGAGATCCAGTTCGTTTGTTCAGCTTCAGTCTGTCTCTGAATATCCCATCAAGAACATAATCTTTTACAGTGAATCTATTGTTCAGTTTATTGATTTCAGCTATTAAAGTTTTTCCAAACGTCCACTGAATCACATAATCATCCTTTATTTCAGTAAGACGAGACTTTAGAGTGACTGAATCTCCCTCATTCACTATCTTCATATAACCAAACACTCCTGAAGAAAAGAGTTTTTCACAGATTAAAGCTTTAAAATCACTTGATGTTGGTTTGATGAAGCTTCACTGAAATACTTTGAATCATTTAAATGTGACGTGAATAATATTCTGTAGCAGCACAAAGACAAAAGATGATGAATGAAAAGAGAAATAGATTTATTTATGGATCAATAACTAAAAAAGACACTTTTAATGTTTAATGTCACACTAAAACTAATGCTGTTGAGTATCTGAGCTTCATATTTATATTATTTTATTGAATCAATCCATAATAACTGAGTTTAGAGCTGAATTCAGACTTGATCTGACAGTAAAATCACAGTTCAGTTATTTCTATATGAGACGAACTGTAACGTGTTTGTTCTGTTTAGGTTTAGTTTTCTCTCTGTTTCCATTTGCCTGTGTTCTCTATCATTAGTTCATTAATCCCAGACCTGTTTCTATTCTTCCAATGATCTCCCTGTTATTTAAAGCCTGAGTTGTGTTCAGTTCTTCGTCAGGTATCGTCTACGTTACGTGGTTGTGTTTCTCCTCATGATTCTCCTGTGTATTGTGAGGATTATTAGATTAAAGTTATTCCCTGAGTCGTGCGCTTCACTACAGCCACCGTCGCTGACACTAACAGTGAATGTTAATCTTCTCTAACTAATTTAACCAGTAATTGATCACATGGTACCAGAACAGACACAACTGAAGCCATAAAGACACATTTAAAACTCACCATCCAGACGCCACAAACAGAGCAAAACTAACTTGAGGAACATTTTCTTCATCGCTTCGCTGAAAAGCCCACGATAGTGACTCTTAAAATGTCTGAAAACCCTCAGATTGACCTGAAACACACTGAACTGTGATATTTATCTGGTTGTGTGTGAATCCTCCCATCCTCAGTTAGTTTCCGTTCACACATCCGTCTCCTTTACCGTCACGAAAATCAACAAGTTTTTGCTGATCTTACATTTTCAAATGAATTCTGGGCCTGAATGAAAACTAACAGCAGAAGAGTGAAATATTGGACTAGATATCTGAATCTACTGGTGTGTTATTTAGTGCTGTGAGCTGTCAATCATATTTGACCTCTGACCTGTGACTCTTATTTGACTGTTGATGGATTCACTTTATTTCAGTGTAAAGATGTTTAGTGTGGAGTGGAAGATTGTGATCTTCTTATTATCAGGAGAGAAAATGAAGAAACACTTCAGCCTCAAACTGCTGACACACACAGAGACGACAAACATCCAGCAGAAGCTGTTTATCCACCGACAGATCAAACCAGACACACTGATGCTTGAGCAGATAAAATAAATGAGAAAAACATCTTCATTCGACTCAAAAGCCAGTAAATCAAATGTATAATGTTTGTGTTGTTACAACAAAATCCATGAGTGAACATTAATGCAAACATACAGTAACCTGTAAATGTAATCGTTCATTTAGAGAAATATCATTTGGTTACCAGAAAGTTTTGGTCTTGGGGAAATTTGATGAGAAATTAGTTCATAATCAGATGTTTTGCTTTTGATTGTAGACCTTGGTATTTTGGCGAATCTGCGCCAAATTAACTCTTTTAAAACTCTTATTGAAACACATGTGAGTTTATCTTTTCATCTGGAGAAACTGAGAAGTGTAGATTTGCTACTAAAGAAGTGATCTTTGATGACAATCTTTCTTTTGAAAACTGCATTTAAAAATGTCTCTAAATTCAACACTCATGGCGCAACAATAAAACACACTTTTCTCAATTTCGAATTATATATACAGTGGTCTGATTTTTTTATTTTTTGCATGTTTGTCACACTTTAAAGGTGCCCTAGAATTGAAAATTTAATTTATCTTGGCATAGTTGAATAACAAGAGTTCAGTACATGGAAAAGTCATACAGTGAGTCTCAAACTCCATTGTTTCCTCCTTCTTATATAAATCTCATTTGTTTAAAAGACCTCAGAAGAACAGGCGAATCTCAACATAACACAGACTGTTAAGCAACAGTCGGGATCATTAATATGTACGCCCCCAATATTTGCATATGCCAGCCCATGTTCAAGGCATTACACAAGGGCAGCCAGTATTAACGTCTGGATCTGTGCACAGCTGAATCATCAGACAAGGTAAGCAAGCAAGAACAACAGTGAAAAATGGCAGATGGAGCAATAATAACTGACATGATCCATGATATCATGATATTTTTAGTGATATTTGTGAATTGTCTTTCTAAATGTTTCGTTAGCATGTTGCTAATGTACTGTTAAATGTGGTTAAAGTTACCATCTTTTCTTACTGTATTCACAGAGACAAGAGCCATCGCTATTTTCATTTTTAAACACTTGCAGTCTGTATAATTCATAAACACAACTTCATTCTTTATAAATCTCTCCAGCAGTGTGTAATGTTAGCTTTAGCCACGGAGCACTATCAAACTCATTCAGAATCAAATGTAAATATCCAAATAAATACCATACTTACACGCGATTAGACATGTTGCATGACGAACACTTTGTAAAGATCCATTTTGAGGGTTATATTAGCTGTGTCAACTTTGTTTATGCTGTTTAATGCAAGCGCGAGCTCCGGGGGGCGGGAAGCGTGAGCAATTAAAAGGGCCGCAGCCTGAATCGACGCATATTTAATTATGCCACAAAATAGGCAGTTAAAAAAATTTATTAAAAAACATCTATGGGGTATTTTGAGCTGAAACTTCAGACACATTCAGGGGACATCTTAGACTTATATTACATCTTTTGAAAACACGTTCTATGGCACCGTTAATATTTCAGATTAATCAAAGATAACACAAGTAAACACAACATGCAGTTTTTAAATGAAGGTTTTTATTATGAAGGGGGAAAAAAATCCAAACCCACATGCCCCTGTGTGAAAAAGTCTTGTTAAAACATAACTGTGGTTTATCACACCTGAGGTCAGTTTCTCTAGCCACACCCAGGCCTGATTACTCTCACACCTGTTCACAATCAAGAAATCACTTAAATAGGACCTGCCTTACAAAGTGAAGTAGACCAAAAGATCCTCAAAAGCTACACATTGTATTGAGATCAAAAGAAATTCAGGAACAAAAAAGAAAGAAATTGAGATCTATCAGTCTGGATAAGGTTTGGGACTCCAGCGAACCACAGTGAGAGCCATTATCCACATATGGAGAAAACATGGAACAGTGGTGAACCTTCCCAGGAGTGACGACTCATCCAAGAGGTCACAAAAGACCCCACAACAACATCCAAAGAACTGCAGGCCTCACTTGCCTCAGGTAAGGTCAGTGTTCATGACTCCACCATAAGAAAGAGACTGGGCTAAAATGGCCTGCATGGGAGAGTTCCAAGACAAAAACCGCTGCTGAGCAAAAGGCTCGTCTCAGTTTTGCCAGAAAACATCTTGATGATCCCCAAGACTTTGGCGAAAATACTCTGTGGACTGACGAGACAAAAGTTTAACTTTTTGGAAGGTGTGTGTCCCATTACGTCTGGCGTAAAAGTAACACAGCATTTCAGAAAAAAAACATCATACCAACAGTAAAATAAGGTGGCGGTAGTGTGATGGTCTGGGGCTGTTTTACTGCTTCAGGTCTTGGAAGACTTGCTGTGAAAAATGGAACCATGAATTCTGCTGTCTACCAAAAAATCCTGAAGGACAATGTCCAGCCATCTGTTCGTGACCTCAAGCTGAAGCGAACTTGGGTTCTGCAGCAGGACAATGATCCAGAACACACCAGCAAGTCCACCTCTGAATGGCTGAAGAAAAACAAAATGAAGACTTTGGAGTGGCCTAGTCAAAGTCCTGACCTCAATCCTATTGAGGATGCTGTGACATGACCTTAAAAAGGTGGTTCATGCTCGAAAACCCTCCAATGTGGCTGAATTACAACAATTCTGCAAAGATAAGTGGGCCAAAACAACCTCCACAGTGCTGTAACAGACTCATTAGTTATCACAAACGCTTGATTGCAGTTGTTGCTGCTAAGGGTCACCCAACCTGTTATTAGGGTTTGGATTTTGTTTTCCCTTCATAATAAAAACCTTCATTTAAAAACTGCATGTTGTGTTTACTTGTGTTATCTTTGATTCATATTTAAATTTGTTTGATGATCTGAAACATTAAAGTGTGACAAACATGCAAAAAAAAAAAAATCAGGAAGGGGGCAAGCACTTTTTCACACCACTGTGTGTATATATATATATATATATATATATATATATATATATAAGAAATAGAATGTTTGTTTAAAAGTTCTCTGGTCGTTAATAATGTTCTTAGCACAAAAAAAAATATTTATACATTGTTCATGGAACGATTTTACCTCAAATGTTTAACATTTTTTAAATGTCACTACTTGTTCTGAGAACATCCAAAAGTAACGTTCCAATAATGTCTGAAGAACGATACAATAGAGTGTCCCCTTAACATTCACATAACCAAGAAAAACAATGAGGTTTTGAATGTTCAGAGAAGATTCCAAAATAACTGAATGGGAATGTTAGCAAAAGCTCTTAGAACTTGTTTTTGTTATATTTGAGCTTCTTCTTTGTCTATATTGGAGCATTAATAAACCCACGTCATGATGTTTTACTTCACTATGTGCTACAACAACAACAAAAATAATTTTGATATCTGAGAAAGAAGTGCCCAACTTTTGACGATGTATCCTGTGTAAGATTTCGTTTATCTATCATCTCTATGGCCAGGAGGTCTTTTAATAGAACAGACCGACAGCTGCACACACACACACACACACACACACCCAAGTGCTGTTATAAATACTGAGGTGTGTGTGTGTGTGTGTGTGTTTAGTTTCAGAGATGGCCGACAGAAAGAGCAGCAGCGGCTCTCGCCTGACTGTCAGGAGGAAAGAGAAAGCAGAAAATGAGGCAAAGAAAGAGGAGAAACTTCCGAAAGAAGGAGAAAAACCTCCTAAAGAAGGAGAGAAACCTGAGGTAAATGGGAAGAACGCGCCCATGGAGAATGGAGAGGCCGCCGCCGCCGCCGCCGCTGGTGCGGAGAATGGAGCCGCAGCGAACGGAGATAAACCTGAGCCAATGGAGCTGCCGCCGTTTGAGATCATCACAGGGTGAGTCTGAAAACACAGAGAGACACGACAGAACATCAGACGAGAAGCTAGAACTGAACCTTCATTTACAGTCCATACCTGTACGACCTTCTTTCTTCTGTGGAACACAACAGGAGATGTTGTTTCTGCTCTCGAGCTCAAAAAAAAAGACAGAAAACATCATAAACGTACACTTAATTAAAATAAAAGTTCTTTATTAGCATCAATGGTTCCATGAAGAACATCCATGGAGCCCCTTATGGTTCTTTAAGTTCTTCAGATTATTAAAATGTTCTTCACACTTTAAAAAAATGAAGAACTGTTCACTAAACACCAAAATGGTGCTTCAATGTCATCAAAAACACCCTACTGGAACCTTAAAAGTTTCGTAAAAGTAGTCGATGTTACTTGTGCGCTATATTTCAAGTCTTCTTAAGCTATATGACAGTTGTGTTTGAGGAACAGACCCAGTCATACTTTTGCTCACAAACTTGCTGAATCACAATCGGTCACATGATATGTGATAACCAATGGTGCTTGGGATCAGTGGCATCTTCTAGCGGAATATGCAAATCTACACAAACACGAATGACAACAGATGACAAGAATAAATTAATAAATTAATAATTAAGGGTCGGTTCCTCAGACAAAGCATTGTGACTTCAGAAGACTTGGAAAACTTTTTTCTTGAATGTCATTGATGGTTCCATGAAGAACCTTTAACATCAAAGGTTCTTCACACTAAGAAAAAAATGGTTCTTTTAAGAAAGTAATCATTCTTCTATGGAATTACTGTTTTATTTTAAAAGAGTACATTTCTCCAGAAGACAGAATCTTTTGTGCAGTGAAATGGTTTCATGTTAAAGGTCCTTCATGGAACCATTAATGCCAATAAACAAGTTTTATTTTTAATAATAATCTGAAGAATCTCTGCTATAAAGAACCTACTGTGGAATGGAAAGTTTCCAGGGATGTTGAAGGTTCTGCATGGAGCCACTGATGCCAATGAAGAACCTTTGTTTTTAAGAATTGTGTTTCTGTAGGGAATTGCATGAACGTTCAGGTCAAAAGCTTGTGTAGAGTAGATAGATTCAACCCAACCCCCACCAAGGTCAGTCCTGACAGGCGGTGATGTGTCTCGCTGTCTGCAGTGTGTCGTCTAAAGAACACGCTCTTAAAAATAACGTTAGAACATCCACCTGGTGCTTTGAAGACTCTAGAAACCAAAACACAAATCTGAAGAACCTGAAATAACAAGAACTTTATTAGTCTCCAACAAGTTCTCAATTGAATCTCATGTAGGCATCAACTTCCTCTCAGATGTTTCTACTAAAATTCCCAAGGAGAAATAAAAACAGACTCAAATGAGTCAGCAGTCGTCGAGTCTAGAGCTGCAAAATGAACGTGGAGCAGCTCAGATCATCTGATGAGAAATCATTTCATATTTCTGATTAGTATCTAGGGCACAGATTGAGACATCATTGAGATGTTTGCTGCATATCTAAAGGGGTTAAAATTCTTTGAGTTTTGGATATTTTGCATTTCCGACTGGCGTTTAAGAATCCAAGCGGGTTTGATGACCCGAACGCTGATGAGTTTGATTCTGTCGACACATTAAAGCTGTGAATTGTTGTGGATCATCTAATAGCAGGTGCTCATTACAGATGAACCGGGTTCATCTGGCAGCAAACACACACAATACTTCCAAACCGTCTCACCACACACGGTTCTGTATATGGGTCAGACTCCAAGAATAAAGTTCTGCCCCCGCTGAGGGTATTTATAACCCTGACAACCCTTCCATCTGTCAGCCTGTGAAGGAGCTGTTAAAAACGACCACAGAAACCCCCTCGGAGGCTGCAGACTCTGGAATGCTGGGTAATAATACAGCCGAGATACTTTTATACACATTTAACCTGTTAACTGTAAATAATCACCCCCCTTTTGGAGCATAGCATGAACTTAAATGTTTGCAATTCATGAATGCTTTGGAATACAGACCTAAGGTTGGTTCTTTTTAAAGAGACACTCAGGAGATTATTGCAGAAGTGAAAACACATCAAAAAAATTAAAGTGTAAAAAAGTTACAGAAGATTAAACTTACTGTAAAGCAAACTAAATGTTTTATTTTACACAAAATACATATTTTACAAAATAATCTGGACTCTAAAATTGATAGAAAACCAAAGTCACATGTCTAACCAAGTTGTGTTCCAAACTTGAAGTTGATGTCATAAAAATTGAGATGCTAAAAGTATCATGTGACTAATCTGAGCGAAATACCTTGTAATGTGAAGAGGTTCCAGTAGAGGATCTTGAATTCACCCCCTTTTGTGTCCACAGGGATCGCATGGACCCATTTTTCTTCAAGTTCCAGTTTAAGAATGTCGAGTACTCGTCCGGCCGGAATAAAACCTTCTTGTGTTATCTGGTGGACCAGGGCTCGGACGGCCTCCTCCGGGGCTACATCGAAGACGAGCACGCGGGCGGCCACGCCGAGGAGGCGTTCTTCCAGCAGGTCCTGCCCAACTATGACCCCGCCTGCAAATACACCATCACATGGTACATGTCGTCCAGCCCATGTGCCGTCTGCGCCGGAAAGTTGGCGGAGGTCCTGAAGTCCAGGAAAAGCGTCCGTCTGGCGATCTTCTCCGCGCGGCTCTTCGAGTGGGAGGAGCCTGAGATTCAGGCGGGGCTAAAGGCGCTGGCGGCCGCCGGCTGCAAACTGCGCATGATGAAGCCGCTGGATTTCACCTACACCTGGGACACGTTCGTAGAGAACGACGAGGAGCAGTTCACGCCGTGGGAGGACTGTCAGGAGAACTACGAGTACTATCAAGACAAACTGGCCGACATCCTGCAGTGATGTAAGAGAAGATCATTAGCCTACGACAAAACCATAAAAACATTTTTGTTACTTGATATAAAATAAATTTAAAATCAAAAATTAATAAAAAAAGCCGTACTGACTACAAATATACTCACTTGACTCCGTCCGCCATCTTGGATTAAAGATAGCTGCAATGAATTCTGGGAAAGCCTTGTTTTGTGAGGGAGCACCATTTTGAGATTAGCAATGTTCAAGGGTTAGTTCACCCAAAAATGATAATAATGTCACTAATTACTCACCCTCATGCCGTTCCACACCCGTAAGACCTTCGTTCATCTTCAGAACACAAATTAAGAAATTTTTGATGAAATCCGATGGCTCAGTGAGGCCTGAGCAATGACATTTCCTCTCTCAAGATCAGTTAATGTAATGTATGAGCGTTTTGAATCTTTTGTGTCGAATCATGATTCAGATCGTGCGTCAAACTGCTGAAGTCATGTGACTTTGGCGCTGATTCGACACACTGATTCATAACGCTCCGAAGCTTCCCGAAGCAGTGTTTTGAAATCGGCCATCACTATATAAGTCATTATTTTGTTTTTTTGGCGCACCAAAAATATTCTCGTGGCTTTATAATATTAATATTGAACCACTGTACTCACATGAACGGATTTAAATATGTTTTTAGTACTTTCATGGATCTTGAGAGAGGAAATGTCATTGCTCCCTATGGAGGCCTCACTGAGCCGTCGGCGTATTTCATCAAAAATATCTTAATTTTATAAATGAAAAAAGGTCTTACAGGTGTGGAACGACATGAGCGTGAGTAATTAATGACATTATTTTCATTTTTGGGTGAACTAACCCTTTCAGAACAGCATGCTATACTACTATTTCTGCAAAATATAGAAATGGCTGAAATAGTATGTGTAGTCCTTCATTTGGTCTGTCTATCTCAAGTGTGTCTCATATATCGCAGGGATCATCTGATGATTCAGGTCTCACTTTAGCTTCTAGGTCAAGATGTTCTAGGTGACGTTTGAGATATTTTAGACTATTAAAACTCTCATTTTGTCAATTAAAGCCATTGTTTTTATCTTTTGCAGGGTAATGAAATGATAGTGGACGTACACTTGTACAAAAGTGAAGAGAGAGTGTTTGTGTGCATGAGAGAGAGAAACCCAAACCTTTCACTTTCTGCATCAAGAGAGTTTAGTTACTTGTGATTTCTACGGTTAGGGTTTGAAATCCAAGAATCCTGTAAAACTGATGGATTACTTTAGTACTTTTATGTTTTCTGCAGCGAGAGGATTTATACTTTTTAATAATTCGTTTCAAGTTTGAATGAATCACTGCGTTTTGTTCATCTGCTTACTTTTCTTTGATATGAAGCATTTCATATTTCATACTGTTTTATATTCTGACCCAGTTAACAAAATACTTTTTGCCAGCGTTTCCATTAAGTTATGAAAATGTTATTTCTGAATGTTCTCTGAACGTTCAAAACATACAGTTTTTAGTTATTGTTTCTTGGTTATGCGAACGTTAAGGAAACATTCCATTTATCATTCTTCAAACATTATGGGGACGTTACTTTTCGATGTTCTCTGAACGTTTAAAAAAGACAAACATCCAACTAAAACGTGTCAGAAATAAATCGTTAGTTCATAACTTTGAGAGAACGTTGCCTGTTAGCTGGGCGGAACTTAAACTTTACTTCATAATTTTATATTCATGCACAAATTCATACTGGGCACTGTGAAATTCTGAAAGTTTTGTATTAATACTTTGCAAACTAAACTCAAATTAGATTTGCAGCTGAATTTGAAATAGTTGTGCAAGCAATAAATATACTAAATGGAAACGACCTTCACTATTGTTAGAAAAACGAATAAAAATGTATTGTTTTGGTGTCGTGCTTCATTTTGTGTATTACAGATACAAACACACAAACATTCATTACACCATATTTAACCGCATTGAGTTCTGAAATGAACAACAGTTTACTTAAAAGCATCTTTAATCACACACAATAAATCAAAAATACGATCTGTTTATAGCCATCCGTATATATCAAGAATGATTTGAAACCCATCCAACACATCTGCCCATAAATAAATCAACACTTACAAAACAAAAACAGCGTGATATTTTTATACATAAATTTTTGGACGTGTAGGTGATTAGTGAAGACCATGGTAATGCGATTGCACGTGGTGTATTTCAAAGAAATATTCTAAACTGACTATATTTCTTGAATACATGTTAAGGACAGATTTATACAGGTGAAGATCACGGATGAGCCGCTCTGCGTCTGCGCAGAGGGAGAAACGCGCCAAAACTAGATCGCTTAAATTCTAATCAATAACTATCCAATTTTGTTGATTATAAAGGCAGCAATCTAGTTTTGTTCATCAGCGTTTCGCCAGTCAGTCTCATTATAGGCGTGGTCGGACTGTCATTGGTTAGTTTTCCGGGGAATCAGAATGGTGCTCGTATGGCGCTATTTCTCTCCGTCCAGTCCAGCAGTGAGGTGAGGTCTGTACATGTCGCTCAACAGCGTCTCTAGCGCCCTCTTGTGGCTGCTGCTGTCTCTACCGGGCTGAGGACCGCGAAAGCGCCACCTGCTGTCCGGCTCGTCGGTGGTCAGTGTGCGGGTCTGTGCGGTGTGAAGCCCCTCGATCGCACTGGACAGCCAGATCAGTCTCTTCAGACTCTGAATGGAGCGACCGCGATCATGCATCAACTGATGCTCTGTGACCGCCCGTCTGCTGCAGAGAGGACAATTCATCTCAGAACAACTCTTGATAGATAGATAGATAGATAGATAGATAGATAGATAGATAGATAGATAGATAGATAGATAGATAGATAGATAGATAAAATGATTAGTTAATTTCTGGATGAACATTTCCTGGTTATTTACTCACCTCCATGTCGTCCAAGATGTTCATGTCTTTCTTTTTTCAGTCGAAAAGAAATGAAGGTTTTTGATGAAAACATTCCAGGATTATTCTCCTTATAGTGGACTTCAATGGACTCCAAACAGTTGAATGTCAAAATTACAGTTTCAGTGCAGCTTCAAAGAGCTTTAAATGATACCAGACGAGGAATAAGAGTCTTATCTAGAGAAACGATTGGTCATTTTCGCCTTGTAAGTGCTTTCACTTTCCGTATTCTTCAAAACGCTTATGCTGTATGTCCTACACCTTCCCTATTCTACTCACGGAAAAAAACGAAACTGGCTCTGCGTAGGACATACAGCAAAAGCGTTTTGAAGAATGCGGAAAGCGGAACCACGTGCAAGGCAATATTTAGTGTTGATAAAGCATATACAGTTGTATTTTTTTAGAAAATGAGCGATGGTTTCTCTAGATCAGACTCTTATTCCTCGTCTGGGATCATGTAGAGCTCTTTGAAGCTGCACTGAAACTGACATTTTGACCTTCAACTGTCTGGAGGCCATTAAATTCCACTATAAGGAGAATAATCCTGGAATGTTTTCCTCAAAAACCTTCATTTCTTTTCGACTGAAGAAAGAAAGACATGAACATCTTGGATGACATGGAGGTGAGTAAATTATCAGGAAAATTTTATTTGAAAGTGAACTAATCCTTTAAGAATGCTCGGTCTCAGTTAATCACGGTGTTCCACAGGGCTCAGTGTTGGGTCCACTATTATTCATTTTTTACCTCTGGTCATATTTTTGAACTTAGATAGATAGATAGACATACCTCTCATTCTCCTGACACTGTACGGCTGCAACCACCATCAGTATCATGAAAGCGACGCGCTGCTGAGATCTTTGCGTCTTCAACATCATCTGCAAACTCATAAACTCCTTGAGCTGAAGAGCAAAAACATGAACTTTACAAACACATGACTCAGTTAATGAAGCTGCTAACTTGAGCGTTAACTTCTCCGGAGGTCAGTAGTACTCACATCGTCTCTCTCTTGGACAGTGAGGCGGCCGTCTGTTCTCCTGCTGTCTGCAGATGCTTGACTGACAGACGGTCAGTTCTCAGGGCTTATATAGACCGCTGGCATCCCCAACACAGGAAGTGACCTCACACAGTCAGACTTCAGAGGAAACGATCTGAAGAGCTTCTCCTCCTCCTCCTCAAGCCCCCCCAATTATCATGCAAATATGCTTTAGTTGCTTCAATCAAGTCATTTATAATGGATGCATCAAACTACTGATTAATTCACAGGTTGAGCTCAAAGGCACCTGGGATTGAATTTTGGTGCCTTTTTCGTGGGTTGTGAAACTGCTGAGATGTGAATCAGCTGAAAACAGGAGAAAAGTCTTAGTTTGAGAGTTAAAAACTGATGATGAAAGGAAAAGTCTAAACAATAAAGCTACTGGTGTCCATAACAAGCTTTCTAGTTAAAATGCCTTTTCGTTAGAACTTCAAAACTAAGCAATGCCGTCGGCGTGTTTCCACGTCAGTAGAGCATCGCTAAAGAGACTTACACCATGGCAACCCGTCTTGGATGTGGTTTCTACAGCTGAGAAATGCAGTCAGCGTTTGATGATGGGGACGTCGATGATGATTGCTGCAAGGTCTGACATCTCTGATTAGCAGCCGCCAGATGCTCTCAAACCTACAAAACTACTGAAAAGGGATAGTTCAGCCAAAAATGACCATTTTGTCATCATTTATGTAACTCCAAACCTCTATGGCTTTCTTTCTTCTGTAGAAAACAAGAAGAATACTAGCTTACAGTGGCCATAAAACATACAATAAACATGTTGAGCTAGATAGACGGATCAATAGATAGATAGATAGAGAGAGAGAGAGAGAGAGAGATCACATATTTTAGTAAATTAGGTATCATTTGTAAGCTTAAAGGGATAGTTCACCCAAAAATAAAAATGATGCCAAGCTTTACTCACCCTCAAGTCATCCTATAGGTGTATATGCCTATCTTCTTTCATACGAACACGATCAGAGATATATTTAAAAAATATAGTCGTTTACTTGTTTACTTATAGAACATCATGCCATTGTGTACTACATCGTGGAAGTTAACACTTTTTGGACGTACGTCGAATGCGTATGGCTGTCACGCCAGAAGCTCCTTATTTTAATTTATACAGTTTTAAATATGAATATTTTTGTTTTTACAAAACTGCATCAATTCGCTACAAAAGGCCTTTATTAAGCCCCTGGGGTCATATACACCTAGAAAGGCTTGAGGGTGAGTATATCATGGAATAATTTTTTGGTGAACTACTGTATCCCTTTAAACACTCTAAATTTATCCTGCGAAAATAATGGACATTGCGTTACCTTTGAAACAGTATTAGAACCTTTTAGTAGCTCAATTTTTGTGATGTCAACTTCAAATATGGAACACAATACGACTTTGATTTTCTAGTCCAAATGATTTTGTAGAATATATATTTTTATTTAAATACAACATTAGTTCAGTACATTTACTTTACAGTAAATGATTATAAATTAGGTGTCATTCAAAGCTCAAAGGGTTAGTTCACCCAAAAATGGCCAATTTCAAAACACTGCTTCAGGAAGCTTCGGAGCGTTATGAATCAGTGTGTCGAATCAGCGGTTCGGAGCGCCAAAGTCAAGTGATTTCAGCAGTTTGAAAAGGTGATCCGAATCATGATTCGACACAAAAGATTCATAACGCTCCAAAGCTTCCTGAAGCAGTGTTTTGAAATCGGCCATCACTATATAAGTCGTTATTTTTTTTGGCGCACCAAAAATATTCTCGTGGCTTTATAATATTAATATTGAACCACTGTACTCACATGAACTGATTTAAATATGTTTTTAGTACATTAATGGATCTTGAGAGAAGAAATGTCATTGCTCAGGCCTCACTGAGCCATCGGATTTCATCAAAAATATCTTAATTTGTGTTCTGAAGATGAATGAAGGTCTTACGGTTGTTGAACAACATGAGGGTGAGTAATAAATTACATTTTTTCATTTTTGGGTGAACTAACCCTTTAAACGCTCAAAAATCATCCTGTGAAAAATCATTTTGAAGTTGCGTTACCTTTGAAATGGTACTTTAAAACCTTTTAGTGGCTCAATTTTTGTGATATCATCTTCAAATTTGGAGCACAACTTGGTTAGACATATTTTCTTGCATTTTTAGAGTCCAAATGATTTTATAATATATAGTATAAAGTATGTTTAGTTCAGTATTATAATAATTAGATTTACAGTTTACATGAAAACCATTTTGAAGTTGTGTTACCTTTGAAATCTTTTAAACGTCTATAACCTTTTGTGCATTTACATTTTTTTTTTTTTTTTGATGTTTTCAATTCTCTGTTGAGTGTCTCTTTAAAAAGTACCAACCTTAGCTCTCTATTCCAAAATATTCTATTTTATTCTCTTTCTCAACAGATTTAGCATCTCAAGATGCACTTTGCTGGATTTGACATGAATAACCCTGTTGGTTTTTGTGTACTTCAATACACAAAAACAGAAATGAGAGTTGCTACAGCAAAATCTCCATTAAGGCATCATTTCTGAGGAAGATTATAATTTGTGTTTGCTCAACATTGTGCCAAAACAAAACTGTGGCTAAATTGTGCATTTAAACAGGAGCCACACTCATTTTATAGCTCTTTTCCTCTCTGAAGCCCCGCCCCGCCGCGTGCGTGTGGACGTTCATTACGCGAGCGCCTCCGTATTTCCGCGCTGCGCCATTTCAGAGCGGATCTGATCCAGGAATCAAACACACACCCGGTCAGAAACACGCGACACTGACGGTAAATTTACTTTTATTCGCTTTCATTCTGTTGTAATGCTTTTGATTCTGTCGTTTGTGGTTTTTAGTGACCAGCGTTAGCAGACAGCTGTGCGTTTTTGCTTAATTTTGGGTCTTTCAGGCGCCATTTTACTATTGACCCAGATTAGCTGTTAGCAGCTTACTTCGAGTCTTTTATCGCGCCTCTTAAATTAACAATGATCTTAATTATATTTACAGCACCTATCGCGCGTTAAAGAGACAGATTGTGTTTCACAGTGTTTTGTGTGTAGTCGCGTGTGAACGCCATGCGCCATTTTGAGCAGCGAACAAAAGCAAAAGACGCATTTTTTTCATTACTGTTATTTTCGTAGCCTATTTTACTTTATTTTCAGGCGCTAATCTTTATTTCTAGATTCATTTATTTTGTTCTGTTTTAAATGCGTAACATACCAGTTTTGTAGTAGGTGAAAATAAACAATTTTGCCTATTAGGAACTAAAAAACAACACAAATCAACGGTGTTTGATTCTAAGGGCTCTAGGACAAAACCAATTATTTTATCTTTTATCATGTCAAGACAACATTCAACATAAAGAGCAAGAGAATAAAAGAGAGAGACGAGTATTGAGGGGGATGGAGACCGAAATCAGCCACACCTCCATTATCATCTCTCTAGAGATTCTCGGGTTTGTTATTTAAATTGGTGTATAAATGGCACGGTAATGACACACAATTCACGTTTCTATCGGATTTACAATTTTTTTTTTTCATGTTTTTTTTTTTTCATGTCAAATCTCTGGGATGATGCTGTAAACTATAGGGTGGTTAATTTAACCTTATATATTAATATATAAGGTTAAATTAACAATTTTGCAAACAAGGCAGATTTCATATTAACGTTAAAGTAACTTTTAATGAATCATAAACTTGTTTTCATTATGTATTTTTTCAATGAAATAAAATATTGAACAGGTTAAAGGGTTAGTTTACCCAAAAATGTCATTAATTACTCATCCTCATGTCGTTCCACACCCGTAAGACCTTCGTTCATCTTCAAAACTCAAATTAAGATATTTGATGAAATCCGATTGCTCAGTGAGGCCTGCATAGCCAGCAATGACATTTCCTCTCCATTTACTAACTGAACTAACCGTGAACTAAGTGTAAGTTAAAAAGTAATATCTAGAGTGCATATATTTATCACATTTATTGTTTGAGTTTGATGATAAAATCAACAGAATTTCAAAGTTGAGACTCTTTCATACACAAAATAACAAACTCCTCTCATTACGCTTATGTAACTTATATTGTGCAGATTGAGCCATGCATCGCGACTGCCCTCTGGACTGCAAGGTGTACGTTGGGAATCTGGGGAACAATGGGAATAAGTCCGAACTGGAGAGGGCGTTCGGTTATTACGGACCCCTGAGGAGCGTGTGGGTGGCCAGGAACCCTCCTGGCTTTGCGTTCGTTGAGTTTGAGGACCCTCGTGACGCCACAGACGCCGTCAGAGAGCTGGACGGACGGTGAGTGTGGATTAAAAATCTAGTTGTTATAAGCAAATTACCCAACGGCTTCGATCTAACCGACGGGTCACGCAGGACTCTCTGCGGTTGCCGAGTGAGGGTGGAGCTGTCCAATGGCGAGAAGCGAACTCGTAACCGGGGTCCGCCTCCTTCCTGGAGCCGACGTCCACGCGACGACTACCGCAGGCGAAGCCCGCCTCCCAGGCGCAGGTAAACCTGTTTTCCCTCTCACCTGTCTCTCTGTAGATTGTGTTTCAGAGGAAACTAATGCGATTCTGCCCCCTCCGCCAGTCCTGGAGGCCCCTGCTCCGCCGGTGCCACGTGACCCGGTTCTGATGGGTGTCTGCCGGAGATCTTTAGCTCCTCCATCTTCATTGTCATTGATAACCATTAAACAATGATCTGACTGGGCTTTTCAAATTCTGATAGATTTGTTTAAATGCAGATCAGCAAGTGATTTGGGCTAATCTCAAAACCCGGGTCGCGTTTCACGCCGAAATTAAAAGTAGGACCAAGAAAAACGAGCCTTTTGATCGTGTGTTGCGTATCGCTTCACGATAAGGTTCCGTTTGTTCATATGACTTCTAATCTTAATGTTGAAATTAACATGAACTAACAATGAACAGTTGTACACGATTAACCAACATTAATAGTCTAACAGATGTACTGCATTACCTGATTTTAACTAATGGGACCTTATTGTGAAGCGTTGCTGCTTTTTTGCATCTTTGTTTTGATGACAATTTAGCACCTTTTTTTTCTTCCAACTTCTCATTACTGTGATTGTGGTAATTCAACTTATCCAAAATGTAAAGATTGATGTTTTTTACACTTCTAATGAGAATTTTGGCGCGATGGATGTGCTTAATTGTCCTTAAAATGCGCTTTTGGTTTCGGATTGAGATTTGACCCGGATGCGATTTCGCACGCATTGTGAGATTCTTCTTGTTAATGTTAGTTGTGCAAACTTTGCGAATTGGCCGTCAAAGCCCAGTCGCTTGTGTTCAGTAATCTGCTCGGCTCTAGTAATGGTTGGAATGCAATCTTTTGTTGACTTAACTTTACATGAAGGTTGTTTTTATTTTCTTATCTTATCATCTATATTAATAAAAATGAACCCCGTTGCAGAGTCACCACCATGCCTCTCCTCACCACCCTCTGAGTCAGTCTACTAGTCCTCTTTCAGCATCATGTGACCAGCGTGCCCCAATCAGCTGGCTGGGTTGGTGTCACATGACCCAGGCGTGGCCAGTCATCAGGTCGCACCAGCCCATTGGTTCCTGAGCATGCCGTTGTCAGCTCCTCTTCCTCCAACCTTAACACCCAATCGGCAGCGGCCCACTTCACATTCCTGACCAATCAGCGTTTTACGTTCCCCAATGTCTACACTACCAACCACCAGCAACAGCCTTCGGCTAACCAATAAAAGCAGGAAAAATCCACTACATCCAGCCCCCATCCGCAAGCCAGCTAATCAGCTCGCAGCATCTGGCCTGCACTTTCCCGCCAATTCTGCTCCCCGGCCGCCAGCCGCCTCCCCTTCGCCTTTTCTAGCTTGTTGAAAACCGAAAGACTAGTAAGTTTTTCCTGCTTCATACAGTTTAATGCTGAATACAGATATAAGATGAGGAGAAATCTCCTGTTGAGTTGAGAAACACAGGGTTGGTATGAGATCTGAGATGTGCAGACTCCGTTAAGGTTAGGCAAAGCAGACTGATGGGGAGCCCAAACGGAGGTTCAGGTTACATAAGAAGCATGGGCTTTGAGAGCTGCTCTTGCTTTCTTTCAGTGTCTTCATTCTGTGGGATTGTTTGCAGTGCGTTTCTGTTGAGTTTCTCCTAGTGCACTACTGTGTAGCTCTCTGTACACGAGCGTAACGCTCTTAGCGAACCCTCATGTGGCGAGATCTCCACTCCACCCCTGTATCAGGGCGGTGACGAGTGTTTGACTGTTAGCAGGCTGGAGTTTCAGGGCTTTTGAGGTGCGTTCCCGTGTCGATCGCCGCGCTCACTCGCTCTGCTTCTCTTCTCTTCTTCAGATCTCCCAGGAGGAGGAGCTTCAGTCGCAGTCGTAGCAGGTAAGAGTTTGCGCAACCTTGCGCGCAAAAAGGCTGCGTTATTGTGCGAGCACTTTATCATATCTTTTTTAGTAATATTTTGAAAATTTATTTTCCGTTTTGTAATTTTTAAACATGTCTGTAGTTTATTTTAGTTTTTTAGTTATATCAAGTTGAACTAAATTAAAATGAGATGTTGCTGGAAAACGAGCAAGTTTATTTTCTTCAAGTAACAAACATTTTTACAGTTGTAGTTAACTATAATAACCCTGGTTCTGGACTCCGTCTAGATCTCTTTCCAGAGAACGCAGGAGGGAGAGATCGCTGTCCCGCGACAGGAACCACAAGCCTTCGCGATCTTTCTCCCGATCGAGGAGGTAAGTGTTTCGCTCCTTTATATCGTCCGCCCAGAAACTACATCCGACACAGAGCTCACATCTCGATTTTTTTCCGTTTACAGTCGTTCCAGATCTAATGACCGGAAATGAACCACAACTCTGAGAAAAACGTTGTGACGGGAAAACGTCGATCAAAAACTTTGAAAAGACTTTATTGCTCCGAGTCCCCCATTTATTTTGTTTTTTTTTATGAACATTATTTTAGCGGTTCTCTTTCCTTCTGTAGCTGCGGTTTTAATGCGACAGCATTCCATCTCACACTTCTTTTAAGAATTTTTTGTTTTGTTTTGTTTTTGTCGGTGAATGTGATTGGTCCTGCTGCGCTGAGCTCATTTCCTGTCGCCTGAGCTCGACCGCAAGCGTTTTGCTTTGTTTGTGTGCATCAGAGGGGGAAGGTGTAACGGCACTGTGTCGCCAGCAGGGGGTGGAATGAAGAACAGCTTTCATTCTCGTGTTTGTTTTTTTCCTTGTAGTGTTTGTACTGTTTATAATGTTGACCTGAATTAAAACTCATTACAAAATATCCTTGTCTCTTTCTGAATTTTTACAATTCTTGTCCATTTTATAGGGTTGTCTGAATTTAAATCAAATGTTTTGTTTGTAATGTTTGTGCATCTTTCATTGACATTTACTCAGATTTTATCCAAGAATTGCAAAATAAACAACACACAGGGTTAAGACATTAATGCATTCGCTTTTATTTACAGCATTTATTATCCTTGCAAATGTTAAAGTCTCCATTCAAAGATATAGGCTTGTGTACAGTAAGGATGACTGACTAGCTGAAAATCCTGGTTAAATATTAAACTATAATATCTGTACCTTGTTTGAGGTTTTGCTGTAAGTTTCATTTTGGATATAACTTCGCAAGTGTATTTTTAGATTCCTGTTTTAGGTTAAATCGCTCGAGGAATTTGGACGGCCAACAATAAAAGTACAAATATAATATAGAAGGTAAAATCATTCTTAAATGTAACAAGTATATACAGATAGTGTGCGAGAGGTAAGATGACGTGTATCAGTGTATGTGCAGTATGTTGTAGTACCAGCAGAGGGCGAACTTTAACCCTACATTGGTTCTGGTTTTGTTCATAAATTAAGTATATAAATGAAACTTGCATACAGGACAGTACTACAGTGAGTACAAAAAAACGCAATGGTGTAATGTAATAACTAAACATTTCACACATTTATAATATTACTTTTTTTATATATAGTATTAACTGCATCTTTATGCATTAAAATACAAGAAAACTCATGGGTTCTGGTTTGGTGAGGTGTAAAGGTAGGTTCAAATCCTTCATTCAGGACTTTTCTTGACCACTAAATGATGTAGTAATTCAGACTAAACCATCTACTGCTGAAATGCCAGCAGTCATTCATCTAACCCTACAGTCACGTGGTTTCAAAAGGCCACAGATCACAAGATAACCTCTTATTTAAGCTTGACTTAAGGGGTGGTGCTTGTCAAAGTCCTTGAAAACCCCTCCACTTTGAGAACAAATGTTATGTAACTGCTGCCAGAGGTGTGGTTGGTTAAATCTATCTATTATGAGTGAGTAATGATGGATCATTCGCTAGTTTACAGACCAGAAGACGTTTATGTTTTTCACCATTTTAAATCCCTTTTTGCTTTTAGCAGTTCACTCAGTCTTCTTTTGGTTTAATACATTTCTAAAAGTACAAGTCTTCCATGTATCTTTCAATTAATATGAGCTCATAAGGCTCATTGAATTCAATCATATTAATATCTTTTATAGCCACGAAACGTTCATTTAAACCCAATGAATCTCATTGAATGAACAGGTACCACAGAAACTCAAACCTTCCCGCTCTTTCCCTCGAGTTACTCATGGCTCCGTGACGTCACGTTCTGATGAGTCACGCGTCGGGTGGCTGGCTGATTTTCCCGCGGCTTCCTCGCGCTGTGGAATGTTCTGTCAGACTTCCAACAAAACACCGCGAACACTAATGAAGAGAGGTCACTAATTAATGAATGAAGGCCTTTCCTGATGATTGTCGTGGGAAACATGGACTCGGTCTCATTAGTGAACAAACTGTGATTGATTGACTAATTGATTTTCATTTTATTTAGTGCTGTCCTGTTTACTAAAGACACAGTATTAAAACAAACACTTTAGCTAATGTATGTTTTGTATAATGTCTAAGTTAATAGGCTACATGTTCAAAACAGTCAATTTAGCAAAGTTTGTACTAATTTCGGTTTATTTTTATAAATAAAAGACTTAATTTTTGGTCAATAAATATACTATCATTAAAACATGTTAATATAAAAATATATTTAAAAAAGTAAATATTTTAAAAAGTAAATGAAAGCATTGAAGAAGGTCAATGCTTATAATAAATTATATTTTATTATATGATATGATTAATGTCATATTTTTTTAAATATGATGGTTTTGTTATGAATATGGTGATAATCTCTAAGATAGACACCCAAACTAATATATGATATTTTACCATCTGAATCTAACCAAATCAGACAGTTGTTTATTATCATTAATTAATAAGCAGTGGTGCTTTTTACCCCAAATACCATATTTTTTATATTCTTCCGTTATTGAAAAACTGTTGCTTTAATTATCTTGAACAAAACTGAAAATCATTAAGACCTTTGTCTCGAAATATATTCAATAATTGTAACGATTCTCATTTGCTACTAGACTGTGTAAATCCAGCCTGATCTGCTGCCGATTTGATTTCACCTGGCAACTCAGTCTGGAAACCCGTACATTCATTTCTACTGCTTCTGTTACACTTTTGCAGGAACCAATCACAGACTGGCTTATCCACCTTGCTCGCTATTGGCGGGTATAACACGATGACGATAGAGAAGCGACGGCAAGCACGACCGTCAATCCAATTCCTTTTAACCTCTCGATGATGCTGAATGACTTCTTTAGTTTAGCAAACAAATCGTTCGTGTGGGTGTAAATACCACTCACTTTCAGTTTTTTTTTTTTTTTTTTTTTGCACAACCTGCAAAAACCATTGCTGCTTCTGCAAACCGCTGATCAATGCTACAAACCAATACAAACTAAACCTGTCTGGAGTTTTCGCGTCGCTCTGCAAAGTACGTCACCTGGATCGTTGATCTGATTGGTTGAAGGACTATCCAATTGCGTGAATAATGCTCGTTGATCACGCCTCTTCTGCAGTAGAAAATACATAGCGGACTCCCCAGACCAATGTTCAATTTTAAATTGAGCTTGGTCTGGTGATAGCCAGACAAATTTGCCGCTTAAATCTACAACATTTAAAAAAAAAAAACATAAAATATTTTATCAAATTATAACACAATCAACTTTGCACTGAAAAAGTCACGTAGTTTTAAATCTTATGAAATAAACTCTTTTTTTTATGTAAAATTTCAACTTTTGTCATAATTTAGACGTTTTGTCATTGACGAGTCAGTTTAGACTTTTTATGTCACAATTGAATTAAGTATTTTTTTTTTTACTTTTTGTCATAATTTCAACTTTTTAAATCAATTTCAACTTTTTGTTGTAATTATGACTTATGACATAATTATGACATAATTTTTGTTATTTTTTTTGACTTGTCAATTTTGACTTCTTGTCATTTTGTCATTATGACTTTTTAAGTCAGAATTTTTGCGTTGCTGTTTGCAATCTCGTCAAGGACCAGACAAATTTCCTTGTGCATCTTGAAAAGCGGATGGTTTTTGTGCCATCTAGTGGTTTAGAGGAAAATAAAATCAAAGGCACCTTTAGCTCCTATACCCTACTGTTTTATATGGAATAAATACATTTGAGGGGGAAAAAAAATCAATTGTACTAAAATGCAATACCATGGTCCTTAAAGAGATATTAAAATGGGTTAGGGTTAAGGTGTATATGAGTAACTGATGTTTTGAAACCCAAAAAAGCGCATCCATTATAGAAGTAATCCACACGTCTTCAGGGGGTTAATAAAGACCTTCTGAAGCGAAGCCATGGGTTTTCGTAATAAAAATATCCATATTTAAAACTTTATAAACTACAATAACTGGCATCCAGCAATAGCCATATGCAAGTTGAGTTCCAGTGGAAGCGTGACCCCTGACCTGACGCATTATTTCTCATTATTATTTACTGTGAAACTGTTTTCCTGGACATGTACCGTCAGCTTAATTGTGTTGCTTACTTTGAATCTTTATATGATGTAGGTTATTAGTTTTATTAATAATGAGGGTCTCCTCTCATATGTGGGCGGGGCTCGTCTGTAATTTCCTGCTGTAAGAGAACAGAGATATTAGTTACATTTGTCAAAAATCTATGGAAGGCCATTTCTGCCACACATGGGGAAAAAGTCACGTAGTTGTAAATCTTATGAAAAAAAACTTTTTTAGGAAATTTCAACTTTTGTCATAATTTAGGCTTTTTGTCATTGACTTGTTTAGACTTATGTCACAATTGACTTATGTCAAAATTTTTGACCTTTTGCCATAATTTCAACTTTTTAAATCAATTTAAATTTTTTGCTGTAATTATGACTTGTCAATTTCTAATTGTTGTTTTTTTACTTGTCAATTTCTAATTGTTGTTTTTTTTACTTGTCAATTTTGACTTGTCAAAAATGTCAACTTTGTCATAATTGACTCTTTAAATCAATTTCAACTTTTTATGTTGTAATTATGAATTTTTAATTAAGAATTTTGAATTTTATGTCTTATATTAACTTTTTGTCATAATTGTTTTTAAGTCAGAATTTCAACATTTTATGTCATATTTTTACTTTAGTGTTTGTTTATATATTTTTACTTTATGTTTTGATTCGTAATTTCTACATTTTGTCATTTCAACATTTTAAATCAGTTTTGACATTTTGTCATTTTTAATTCAGAATTTTGACTTTTTAATTCAGAATTTCACATTTCTGTAAAATTTGGAATTTCTAAGCCATAGTTTTGACAATTCATCTCATAATCATGTATGTACTTAGTATTTCATAATATCAACTTTTTATGTCATAATTATGATTTACTAAATCATGATTTTTTTTATTATTATTATGAGAAATGGAATTCCATAAATACCAAAGAAATAAAAATAACAAAAAAATGTTAAAAAGGTATTGGAAACAAGGTGGAGAAACAATAAAACAAACAATGTGAGATGATTTCTGTTTTTCAAAATGCAGATTTGTTTTCAAATCTTGCTGTTCACGTGGCTATTAATAAAATAAAATATTCACAATTAATCTCATAGGTTTTCTGTCAGTCTTTAAAAAGCAAAATAAAACCAAGTGTACAATTCTAAATGTTCACTTTTATACTTGAAATTTATTTTAAATTTTACTCAAAATCCTTTGCAACTGTGCGGGGTTTCCGCCTGTAATTAATTATACATGAAACAGAAATCAAGTTTACAAGCTAAAAAATGTAAAAACAGTAAAGCTAGGGTTAACGGGTGAAAGCTAGGCTCAGCAGCAGTAGTAGTAAAAAAAAATTGTTTTAGTATTTTTAACTGAAGTTTTCAATTATTTCTAAGAGCTCCTTCCAGTGTAGAGTATGTTCAAGAATTTTTTTTATTTTTTATTTTTTTGCTTGATAATTGAATGTACTTTACTTTTCTGTAATTTAATTGCCATGCTCTACAAGAAAGGGAAATAAACACTTAAAACCAATAGTAGCACACTCTCGAGTAAAAATAGCGCGTCTGTCCTGGGCGGATCCGCTCAGTTCGGGAGATTCTGTTCTTTTCTGTGACGCAGATCCACTGGAATGTCCTGATGAAGGCGCGTTCACGCTGCACACGCGCTCACGTGTTGTCATGTGTTTACCGGGCTCAGTCCACGTGCAGTTTCCACTAGGCCCTGCCCACCGCCTGGACACGCCTACCGTAGTTCATAAAGTTCAGAAAGTCCCTTCAGCGCTAGAAGAACAGCTCGAATCTCGCGAATCTCGCCAGGATTGAGTTACTCGACACTTTCACCCAAAGGCACTACTAAAGTTCTCTTTTAAACTCTATACTGCTGTCGAGGATATCTGAAACCTCTCAAGGTTACTCAGCAAACAGCCATTTTACCGCTTTTCAACTCTCCTCAGAAGCTAAATCATGTAAGTTGCATGTTTTTCATCGTTTTGCACCTTCATAGCGTTTGATTTAAAGTTGTGTTTATCACAAAGTGTTTATAAAGTGGATTATCATTTATCACGAGAGAATTATGCAAACTAATAACAAAACTAGTTAAAACTCTCTTGGCTCTTTTAAATAACAATCAAGTAATATAAACATCTCAGACGAACTGTAACTGAAAACTTTCCCCTGACACTCAAATATAGATCATTATGATTGATTTTTATCGCTGTTTGAATGTTGTTGTGAAGTGAAATGTCACAGTCGCGACCTGTTTTCCACCGGCTTACACGAGAATCCTGTTCACGTGGACCGAGAGCACAGAGTGGGCGTGTCTGTGTCACTTCTGACCAATCAAACAAACGTTCGCTTTCCCGCTGCCGTCTTGAATTTTTTTTTTTTCGTAATGAACTGCACGTTCCATCACATAAACCAATAGGAACTCAGAAGAACTGTAGTGACCGAAAGCAGTGACATCATGAATGATAGAAATGTATTTTAAAAAATATGAATAAAAATAATTATATGTAAGAGAAGTCTTTGAGAAATTATTATATATCACAATTATATATTGATTTATTAAATTTAATATGTAATTGTCAGATTCTGACGTTCTGATGTGAAATTTGGTCTTGATTGTGAGATGCTGATTTTTAAGTACTGTCTTATTAAGAATGTCAAAATTATTATTTTATATTCATTATATTATCACAATTATTTTTTTAGTTAACAGTTTAAATAAAACATGTTAAAACAAAAAAAATGTTTGGTAGGTGGTATAGGCTAAAATCTTTTTTTTTTTAAAAAGTTAAATATAAAATATGTTGATCATTTATTGATTTATTAAATATGAAATTCTGTCTCTCTAATGTGAACTTTGGGCTTTATTGTGAGACGCTGGTTTGTCATAGTAAGAGTGTCAAAATGATATTTTTGTTTACTATATTATCTCAAGTATTATTTTAATGAAATATACAGTTAGTGTAGCAGTGGTTTTGTATGAATATTCAGTGTGTAAGGGTCCTGGTTGGTGCGGTGGAGCCCTGTAAAGAAAAAATCAATTTGTTTTCCTTGTAGATATAATGTGTATTGAACGCTTGTAAAGCACTAAAACAGTGTAGTGGCCCTCTGCTGGTCAGACACTGTCACTGCAGGCAGTGGAACATGCCCTCACATGTTACTGCCTCTCATGACTCACCGCAGCCTTTAAAAGCTGCTCACAGAACAGCAGAGACACTCAGACATGACAGCGCAGAGCAGGAGACGGGTCAGACAGGACAAGGTGTGCAGGAGAACTCAAATGCATGGGTTGAGTTGTAATATTGAGGCACTGTTTAGTGTTTGGAGACACTGGTAACCATCTCTCATGTCTTTGCAGCTTCAGGTCATGGCGGCGCACAAGCGGATCCTGCGAGCCCTCGGAAACGGGCCAGCAAGGCGAAACCTGTTCGGTCCGGTGGATCGCGAGCAGCTTCAGGCGGAGTACCGTGACGCCCTGAGGAAAGACCTGGAGGACGCATCGCGCCGCTGGAGCTTCGATTTCGTCTCAGAGAAGCCACTGGAGGGCGGAGACTTCCAGTGGGAGGGCGTGTCCGGGGTGCGGGTGCCCGTGCTGTACCGCAGCTGTCAGGACGGCGAGCATCCGAGGCAGCGCACCAAAGAACCGTCGTCCGACACTCAGAAAGAGAACATCCCCCGGACCCCGGAGAGATTCGGTTCGGTGCCGCAGGACATCGAGAAAACGCCAGAAAAGAGATCAGAGCTGAAGAGGAAACAAACGAATATCACAGGTGAGGTGGGCGGGGCCGAAGGTGGGAATTTTAAAAAATCTGTGGCGAATAATGTATTGAATCACAATGCAGATGTTGAGTAATGACATCTCTAGACAAAGAAAGGTATGAATGAGAGTTTGACTAATCGTTATCGTCTCACGCCCCAAACAGACTTCTACCAGGCGAAGAAGAGGCTGGTGGCCACGCCCCGTAAATCAGGACAATAACGCACACACTCAGGAACTCCCGTGTGTCATGTCTGGACTCATATCCTCAGAGGAAGAACACGTGTAACTGACTGTTTTTCTATGCCGTCATCTACCTTCATCCTTTTAAGAACTCTAAACAATCATTTGTAGCATTTTTTCAGTGTCATGGAACCAGGTTGTTCCAGAACTGTTCATTCTTCCATCATGTGTTATTCAGGAATCTGCCATTCTTCTTTAAGTACTTCCTGTTTATATGTTTGCATGTCAACGGTTATCATTTATGCAAATCTTATGTTTAAGAAAACGTGCTAAAATCCCTTTAAATTCGATGTGTGGAGGGGACGAAAAGATTCTGGAAAGATTCGAAACGTCCATAAATGAATCTTTCAGAACCACGAAAAAAGAGTTTATTTACGAAAAATATGACATATTATAAAACACTGATTTTATTTTCAGTGTGCACATATTCAAATGTATTGCTTTATTGCACAAAACATGTAGCTAATTTTAAATGTTTGGTGCCAATTATTTTTTTTATTTGACACAAAAGTTATTCTTGTTGTTAAACGTAAACCTCAATTAAGCTGCCAGTATGTTCTCACACACGTCTCGTAGCTGAGCTGCGATTACGTTTTTGCAACGTAATTTTATTTACAGACACTTGCCGTCGTTCGTGAATCACGAGCAGAAACTTTTCGTACAATGATTCGTACATCATGTTGCGTTAAATTTAGTGCGGAAATTAACGTACAAATGTTTTACAAAGATATTTGTTCCAGGGTTATTATTGTTAATTGAAACTGTTAAAAACATTTCTGTTAATTGATAAAAATCTGAAATAAAATAAAATATAAATATTAGTTGAAAAACTGTTGGCTTGGCAATAAACTGAAATAAGTTTAAGTACTTAAAATATTAACTGCAAATAAATAAAAACTAAAGCTAACTAAAACTGAAATAAATAAACCTAAATGCTAATATTTAAAAAAAAATACTAACAACATGATAAAAGCACGTAACAAAATAAAAAAAAAAATTCAAAATATTACTAAAACTAAAAAAACAGAAATTTGTTCTGCTCGTGTTTCGTGATGCGGCCGCTGGAGCTACAGCATATTTACAAACACTCTCAGTTCTCCTGTTGTCACGGAAATACAAGTAACCTGGAGCGATAACGTCTAAAATAAACTTAATGAGAGATGTGAACGCCAAACTTTATACATTGAGTAATTAAGATAAAAAGCTCTTTTCTATTCAAGTTTAGAATTCCAGCAAATGTTCATTAAATCTGTTCTAGCTCTTCTTGAATCCTGCTTGTGGATTTCTGCGACCTGTCTGTAAATATTCTGTTGATATCCGGATTGTTCGCTGTTGATTCAGAATTGCACTTGTTATTTTGAGTAGTGTAGCTTGCACAGGTCCGTTATTGTTAAAGAGCTCTGAATATATGCGTATTTATTTTGATAAATATTGTATTGTAGATTGACATGTAATTGTTCTTTTAATAAAGCTGTTCATGAAGAGAAACTCTGGTGTGTACAATTGATTTGGACAAATGAGTCACTGAAACTATCCATGCTGTTGATTCTAAAAAATGTTTTTTGTGCCGTAAAGTGTTTTTCTAGGTTATTTGTTTAAACTGACACGTTCTCTGGGTTGCTAAGTGAATCTATCATACTGTATCTATCATGCTAACATGTTATGTTTGAAGTCAACATGAAATTGCATTTAACTTCCATCATGTGATGTATTTCCAAATACAGGTTATTCAATCAGTATCTCAATCTTGACACTTTTTTAAATCTGTCTTTTGTATGGAGCCTATAGAAGCCCGTTTCTGCCACCAAAAAAAAAAAAAAGGCACAAAAAAAAAGATTCATTGCAACTTTATATCTCAGAATCCTTTTTATCACGCAATTGCGACTTTATATCTCAGAATTCTGACTTCATATCACGCAATTGTGAGATAAAAAGTCACAATTCTGAGATAAAAAGTCGTTTTTTTTTTTTTTTTTTTTTTTTTAGGATGCCAGTAAAGGGACATGGTAATGGAAAAAATATATTTTAGTGCTTTTGCACTAGCAAAGGTTTTGCTTCAAGAAGTTTCTCTGGGGAACGCAAAAGTTTTGCGAGTAAACGCAAATTTTTTCAGGGGAAACGCAAAAGTTTTGCAATCTAACGCAAAGTTTCTCGGGGGAAACGCAAAAGTTTTGCAATCTAACGCAAAGTTTCTCTGGGGAACGCAAAAGTTTTGTGAGTAAACGCAAATTTTTTCAGGGGAAACGCAAAAGTTTTGCAATCTAACGCAAAGTTTCTCTGGGGAACGCAAAAGTTTTGCAATCTAACGCAAAGTTTCTCGGAAATACAAAAGCAAATTTTTTCAGGGGAAACGCAAAAGTTTTGCAATCTAACGCAAAGTTTCTCGGGGGAACGCAAAAGTTTTGTGAGTGAACGCAAATTTTTTCAGGGGAAACAAAAGTTTTGCAATCTAACGCAAAGTTTCTCTGTGGAACGCAAAAGTTTTGCAATCTAATGCAAAGTTTCTCTGGGGAAATACAATAGCGAAGTTTTTCAGGGGAAACAAAAGTTTTGCAATCTAACAAAAAGTTTCTCTGGGGAACGCAAAAGTTTTGCGAGTGAACGCAATTTTTTTCAGGGGAAACGCAAAAGTTTTGCAATCTAACGCAAAGTTTCTCGGGGGAAATACAAAAGTTTTGCAAATTTCTTGGGGGAAAACAAGCAAAAGTTTTTCTCCCACCTCAATTTTTCCTTCATCATATATATTAGCTTTAGTGCAGTTTATTATATTACCATTAAGTCCAATTAAATTATTGTGTCAACTATTACACTTTAAAAAGCAACCTAAAACAATGACTATAAATATTTGACTATTAGTTAAAATTAAGCAAGGGGAAAGGGAGGCGGAGCAAGATTTTGCTGAAATGTATGTATTTCGTGAAATAACTTAGAACATGAATTAAGAAAATCCATTTCATCTAATAAATGTTGAAATTTCATGTTATATGGGAGGTTGTTTCCGCCACTGTGAATTTTTAGAACTGTGAGAAATAAATTGAAATTGTGAGATGATTATTTTTTATCCCATGGCAGAAATGAGCTTCCATTCTTTTTAAACCGTGTGATAGTTGCGTGTTTCAAACCTTTATTTTTGCAGTGTATTTCTGTAAACATGTTTATAGATGAGCATCGAGGGACAAATAAACACATGCAATCTTCTGACTGCCAGAGATGTCAATACTGTTAATTAACCTGAAATATTAGTTGAAATAAGAACAGCGACTCAGATCACAGGTGTGTAGTGTGTGTAGCAGGTGCTGTTCTTCAACACAGTGACCCAGTTGTTGTGAAGCATGTTGCTATGAGACGGAGGTCAACGTTTCCCATCAGCCCCTCCTGTCAGTTTGGGAAATGTCCCACCTCACACACACACACACACAAACACACACATATATCCCTTAAAAATGTGTTTGTCACTCTGAAAACATACACACACCCAAATCATGCTCTCAAGAACATGCACAATGAAATGCACATAGATTAAGCTGCAGTGTGTGTGTGTGTGTGTGTGTGTGTGACGCATGCTCCGCTGATCTCCCCTCCCCCTCTGCTCATCTGCTCTGCAGCCGCGTCGAAACACTCAGACAAACACACGGCCGGAGAGACCAGAAAGAAACGCGAGAAACAGATGAGAAAAGGATGAGAGAAGAGAAAACGCAGCCGATATTGACTCTAATGTGAAGCATGGCAGACTCGACTGAGAGATAGACAGATAGAGGAGGGGGGAGGGGTGAACACAGACAGAGAGAGAGAGAGAGAGAGAGACAGGAGGGAAATGGCCCTCTTAGACGTCTCTGCAGTGAAGCTGCACATCCTGCACTGAAGATCATGGTAATTTATCGTAAATTAGTCTTCTGTGTTGTACTGTTCATTCATTCGTCCATCCATCCATCTATCCATCCATCCATCCATCTGTCCATCATCACCCGTCTCTCTCTCTCTCTCTCTTGCGCTGTTCTGCTGCTGTGTTTAACTCGCCTAACACTCATCCCTGATTTTCACTGCAGGTGTCATGCATGTGTGTGTGTGTGTGTGTGTGTTTGCTGTCCCGCACCAGTCAATTACAACCTATATTCTGAATGCGGCCTGTAGATCGCACACATGCGCATGCTCTTGGCAGGTAACATGACTCACATGCATTAAAAGATGCATGGACCGCGCTGACCTTTAGAGGAGTCGTGTGTGTGAAACACAACAAACCTCGTCTCAGAGAAACGCATCCTAGCATGCGTGTTACGGCCTGCAGTAACCCCTCATGCCACTCTGAACACACATGTAAAGGTTAATGCATCTTACACGCATGTTCCCTGCACTGCAACTTCATTTGTTTACGGCTGCAGGTTGATTTGATTTGCTACGACTTTCTAACGCGTATGCGTGTGGCATTCATTCATGCAGCGTGTTTTGGGAGCGAATTGTGACGCTGCGTTTATGAATGATTCATTTCAGATGTATGGTGTGACGTTCACATCATGCGCTGATGTTTACTGTTCAGTGCTGTAGTCGGTGTAAATCTGCAGGAGTTCTTCTCTTAATTTACTGAGAGGTTGTGTATGAAGAGATTTTCAGAACAAAACTGGGTCACTCCGTCTCTCTCTCTTCGGCTTGTAAACAGACGTGACCACTCACTCGTGCAGCTGCCGCGCATATGACAGAGGTGTTAAAATTAGTGCCTGTGGTTTCATATCAGAAGTTTGACGTTTGCATGACAGTGCAATTCAGCTTTGTGCGCTCATGTTTTCCCTCACACAGCTGGATAAAAGTGAAGTGTCCACTCTCAGCCTGCCGCCCTCCGTGAGCCATGGCGGGTCAGATGGGAACATCAGCGTGGAGGCGGGATCAGACGGCGAGGTCACGAGAACACGAGTAGCTCTGGAGCACCTGCAGCAGAAGATCCTGAAGATCACGGAGCAGATCCGCGTGGAACAAGAAGCCCGTGACGCCAATGTGGCCGAGTATCTCAAACTGGCCCATAATGCGGACAAACAGCAGGCGTCACGCATCAAACAGGTGTTCGAGAAGAAGAACCAGAAGTCTGCGCAGACCATCGCACACTTGCACAAGAAACTCGAGCACTACCACAAGAAGCTCAAAGAGATCGAGCAGGTAAATGAGCGTTCTGTTGCATGAATAATCTGCATTTTCCAGAGTAATCACGTCTAGCCCTTTCCCGCAGAATGGTCCCGCGCGGCAGCCCAAAGACGTCTTTCGGGACATGCACCAGGGGCTGAAGGATGTAGGTGCAAACATGCGAGCAGGAATCAGCGGGTTCGGAGGGGGCGTGGTGGAAGGGGTGAAGGGCGGAGTCTCGGCGCTCACGCACACCGCGGTCGTCTCGAAACCCCGAGAGTTCGCCAGCCTCATCCGCAACAAGTTCGGCAGCGCCGACAACATCGCCCACCTGAAGGACACTCTGGAGGACGGGCACACAGAAGAGACGCCCAGAGCTCTGAGCGGCAGCGCCACGCTGGTCTCCAGCCCCAAATACGGCAGCGACGACGAGTGCTCCAGTGCAACTTCTGGGTCAGCCGGCGGCAGCAACTCCGGCGGGGCGGGCGGGGCCATGTCAGGGATGGGAGCAGCCATGGGCAGCCCTCGACTGGACGGACATCACCACCACCATCACCACCACCATTCCTCGTCTTCCTCTTGGGATGCGCTGCTGGAAGGCCTGCAGGAGATCAAAGTCGGCCAGGTGCACATGGAGGACGCCATCGAGGACATGAAGGCGCAGCTGCAAAGCGACTACAGCTACATGACCCAGTGCTTGCAGGAGGAGCGATACAGGTAAAACCGCACCACATATAGCAGTTCCGGGGCTTTCCAGTTGATTCTTAAAATTAATCGTTCTTTTAAGCTGGTTAACTGAATCAAACTTCAGTCCCAAGTGGATGATGTGCAGCACCAAATGAGCCAATGAGCATGTCCAGATATGGGTAATTGAGCCAAAGAACCAGTTTGGGCATGTCCATCTTTGACAATTAGAACTGGCTCATTCGCTTCTTTGTGAGTCGGTTCTATTTGATTCATTCATTTCAAACCGGTTCTTTGGTTCAGTAACCCATCTGGACATGCTCACTGGCTCATTTAGCACTGTGCATCATCAATCCGGAACTGAAGTTCGAATCTGTGAACTGGCTCGACTGGTTATGGGCTTAAAAGAACGCTCCGTTCAAGAATCGAACTTCACTATTTTTCCAGAGCCGGATGTTCAGGTGTGTGTCTCCTCTCGTTTTCCTCCAGATATGAGCGTCTGGAAGAGCAACTGAATGACCTGACGGAACTTCACCAGAATGAAATGAGCAATCTGAAGCAGGAGCTGGCCAGCATGGAGGAGAAGGTGGCGTACCAGTCGTACGAAAGAGCGCGAGACATCCAGGTGAGCAACGATAACAAAGAGTGTGCAGTTTAGTTTTGGAGTCTACTAGAACAGGTTTTCATGCTTAAATGTTCAGAAACTGTTGCAGCTCCTCTCTTCCCAGTCTGTCAGTAACTCTCTGTTTAGTTCCTGTCTCTATGAAGCCCCTCCTTCTGAAAAGCACAATGTGCTCTGATTGGTCAGCTGGAGCAGTGTGTTGTGATTGTTCAAGCGCTTCAAGTGTGTTTGGGAAATGTCCTGCCCCTTACCATAACCATCAGTTCAAACACACTACTAACTAATTCAGCCCTTTATTTTGGGCAGGAATTATTTAAATGAGGAATATTGTAATGTGTTTGTCCCAGAAGAAAAACACAAGACTACAATGGAGGCGTTTCAGGGAGTTCAGAAACGGTGCACACTGATATAGAGAATAAATAACTCTCGCTGGTGGGACTTTGGAACTTGTACACTTGTACACCGAATAGTTCTAGGAACTCAGTTATAGGTATTAGCCACTAAGATAGTTCCCCAGGAACTAATTTCTCCCCAGGCCATGTTCCTGGTTGCAATCGCACTCTGAAGTGGCCGACAGCGGCATCTTTAAGCGTGGCATATACAAACACTAAAAATTGTTGTGTGTCTTGGATTCCGTGATAACGGAAATGGAATGTAAACGCAGAATTTATGCGACTGAAAGAGAAAAAAGTGCGGCAAACAGACGAAATCTCCAACAACTTTCAGTATTACATATCATCATCGATATGCAGAGAAAAGAACACAACAACAGACATTTACAGACATTTAAGCATTTACCTGTTGTCTGCAGGGCTGTGTTTAGGGCTGGTTAAAAAAATATTGATTTCTTGATTTTAATCGATTCTCAGTTTTACGAACCAATATCAATTCTTAAATCCCAAGAATCGATTAGTCTAGTCTGTTTTCAGTGGATGAATGAGCAGAATATGTAGCTCCTCCATCCAATAAATCACAATAATCTTTGTTACGTATGATATGAAGCAAAGTCTCAGATTTCAAATGACGTCCATCTTATTATGAGATTCAGAAAATAAATACCGTTTTGGCACTGTTTAATGTGGCGTGACGGATCGCTTTAGCGCCTCAGTTAAAGAGAAGCATGTGATCATCCTCTCCTCCACATATTCAGTGACCATAAACTCATTAGTCAGCTAGAAAAGTGACTCTAGAAAGATAAATATAGCTATGCACCGTTACATATTCATTATAATGTTCTTCAATATTTAATACATGTTTGAATAAATCAGTTATGACAGCCACGAATTAAAAAAAAAAAAAATGTTATTTATTATGTAATTCTAAACTTTATTTATAATAAAAACATCACTGAGTGTAATTTAAGTATTTGTATATAAATAAGTTAATTTAACCTTCAATATTTTTATAGTTGTACCAACTGACTCACATGTGTAGTTTACAGCATTAGTTGAGAGATTTTTTTCCTCTAGAAAACTTGCCTTGTACTGAAACTGAAATACTACATCCAAAATAATCGATATCGAATTGAAATCGTAATCGAATCGAATCGAAAGCAAATCGAATTGTGAAAATTGTGTCAATACCCAGCCCTAGTTGTGTTCTTTTCTCTGCCTTATCGCTGTTTTCCATGTTCGTGAAATGAATATGTTTACACGGGTGCCGGTGTTTGACATGCGTTTGACCAATCAACTGGTTTAGACCCTACTCTGAAGTAGGAGCTAATTTAGTTCCCCTAAAAGGAGTTCCTAGAACTAAAATCGTTCATAGTTCTTGCGAACATGAACATGCCAAAATCTGTGTTCTTCAGCCAATTGTTCTAGGAACTATGAAAAGGTTCCTCCGGTGCGAAAGCCCCTAAAGTTCTGTACCCTGTGTTTGTGTGCAGGAGGCCGTAGAGTCCTGTCTCACCCGCATTACCAAACTGGAGCTGCAGCAGCAACAGCAGCAGGTGGTGCAGCTGGAGGGCGTGGAGAACGCGAATGCTCGAGCTCTGCTGGGGAAACTCATCAACGTCATCCTGGCCCTGATGGCGGTGCTGCTGGTGTTCGTCTCCACCATGGCCAACTTCATCACACCCCTCATGAAGACACGTGCCCGGGTTGGCGCCACCCTCGCCCTGGCGCTCTTCCTGGTCACACTGTGGAAACACTGGGATTGGCTTGAGCTCTGTCTGTTGCCCAGCTGAAAAAGATGAACAAAATACACGTTCAGAACTGTGACACATCCCTCCCATCGTACCAGAAATGGGTGAGAGTTTGAAGGACATATAAACAACTTCAGTAAGGAGAAGATGCTGTCTGAATCGGTCTGTCTGGCTTTGCATTTCCGGACTTTCCTTCTGAATGGGTTTCTTTCCTGTTTTAGACCACTGAGCTAATTTTTGCTTTAACTAATGAATGTTAAAACTGGTTCTTAGAGCAGACAGTCCAGAGAATGGTCTTCTGCTGATGCATGGCTTTAATACCAACACACGGTCACATTTCAGATCCAAACATCTTCACTGCCGAAGGAACTTTGACATGCTGACACCAAAACTGTGTTGCATTTAGTTTGTTTTGTCTCTGTGGAACTCAGTGTCTGTTATATATGAAATATCTCATTACGGAGGAGAGCGAAACATTGTCATTTTACTTTGTGTATTGTTAAGTGATATTTGACTAGGGTGAAAAGGCAGAAATGTAACGTCAGTAGTCAAGAATCAATCAGAATCAACTACATCTGTCATCAGAACATTTTTGTAAACACAGTAATAGTGTAACCCGCTCCATTGGCTTGATCACATTTCTCATGTTTCTACCCGTTTGCTAAATCACAACAGCACTGTATTCTTAATAAATACATTTGCAAATATAGGCTTTTGTTTTCATTATGGCCCGAGCAATGATGGTGCGAGGACCCTATTGGAATTGTATTACCTTTTTTCTTTTTATTATTTGGGGTGAACATATTTTTGCATTGGTGCGACAATCTGCTGATGTAATTCAGCTGCAGATTTTAATCCAGATCAAATTCATTAATCCCAGGATGGATTACACTGAGACCTGCTTCAGGCTCAAAATGATGAATATGATAATCAACAACTTGATTCATGATGATCCACAACACAGCATACGTTTATGAAAAAGGCTCCTTTATTCTGAGTTGGTCGCAAACCTATTCCTACTCTATAAATCAGCAGATGTGATGTAGTTTATCGACGTTTAATAAATTGCTCGGTTTACTGCATGTTCAACGTGTTAAAACCCGCTCAACGGCGCCACCTGGCGCTCAGATGTAGGTTTTACACAGCGGTCGGTAGGAGCCTCGTTATCTTTCTAATGGGAAGCAGCTCCCTTTAATTAACATTATGCAAATAAGATTGATCTGACAAACTGTGCCCGGAAAAAGGAACGAGGACAGAATGGGTAATATCAGAGGCTGTACGCTTAGATAAGCGCTTTAATATGTTTACAAATCGATAATTTTCGCAATTAATAGGGATAAACTTACCATAATCTAGTCGACGGACCGTTTACCGAGTCTGACCGTCTGAGGTAATTTAGGCGCTAAAATGGCGCGCGCTTTCATAACGTCAAGTTTCACGTCAGACTGAAAGCTATTAAAATTAAAAAACAAAGTTCAGTTTGAACCAATATTTCTAGACAACTACAGTGAGCACGTCTGAAGAAAAAGCCACTGGATTTGAAAAATGTGAGGTTCATAATATTAATTCAGATTTTTAAAAGCAAGTGATACGTTTTCTGAGGAGTTTGTAAAATTAATTGGTACTTTTAATGTAGGTCTATGTAAAATTTATTTTGTATTAACATTACACACAATTGCTTTGGTGTTTGTTCAACCTTTCACAGTTTGCCATTTTTACTGTTTATGGGTGGTTAACCATGACCTTTTTTAACAAAAAAGATTTTAGCATAAAATAACACCAGGAATTCCCAAATGTTTTTGTTATCCGAACCTCTATGACCTAAAAGTCCCCCGAAGATTTTAAATATTTCAATAATTTCTCAAATTGTTCACAGTTCTCCGTTATTGCAAGTAAACAAATTATTAGTTATTTAATTTGATATTTTTGTGGTTTTATTAAGGTTAAATAGACTTTATTTTAGAGTGACAAATTAATGTTTAAACATACTAATATTTTAAGTATACCAATTACACAAGATTAAGAGATTTCAAAAAACTTTTTCTCTCTATACTCAATCAGCAATGATATGCGCATCAAATATAAATCAAACAGCACCAAGAGATTTCATGATTTTCTCTTTATTCACTATCATCAGGAAGATCCCACAAGATCAATAAAGTTGATAACAGGTGCTCCCACAATACAGGACAAAGGTCAAGGGTCAGAGGTCAGCAGTCACACCCTTCCACTCAACACACACTCACACACATACACAACTAAAGACATTCAGCGTCATAAGATTGTTCAGTCATTTACCACTGATGTAAATGAAGAGGCTTTCTCTGTTTTCCTGAATTTCATCCCAAATAGAAAGAGAGTAGAAAACAGTCGCAGTATCAAAGGTGAAGAATTCCTGATTCAGAGTGTGTGTGATGATCATATTGCTGTCTCCAGGATGAGCATCCGTCTGTCTCTCTCTTCGACAGCAGAGGGACTTCAGTATTTCTGTGTGTGTGTGTCCCTGCTGTTCTGGACCCTGCAGGTGAGTGTAGTTTGGTCCTGAATGCCCTGGGTAAAGTGTGACTGTGCCAGCAGAGACCAATCAATCTCTGAGTCTCACTGCTGATGTCAGGAACAGACCTCCAATGAGAGACAGAGAGAAATGGGTAGAGAGAGAAGAAAGCGAGAGACAGAGATAGACAGACAGGTCTAAGAGGAGCGTTGTGTGTAGAACAGGATGTAGGCCTGAGTGCTGCACACCTCCTCCACACTGCACACGTTCATCTCAGAGTCGTTACAGTGAACCCAGAAACCTGCAAGACAAACGCAATTACTATTGCACCGCATGCCAAAAGCAAGGGTTGCTATAATACCAATTGTAAACCCTAGTCTCGAGAACTGTGACTTACCTCCTTCAGTGTTATAACAGTAGGCCGTGTAGTGCCCTGAGCCAAAGCCTTTCCCATGATGCATCACTACAGCAGATAGGTCATAGGTGTAGGCTTCTCTCTGCTGCATCGGAGCGGCGTCCGAGCAGCAGTATGGTTGTATATTCAGGACCTGATCAAAAGCCACGTGGACGCCGATCTTCTCCCTGTGGTTCCGACCGGACCACCTGAAAACACAAGGACTGAATTGTTAGGACGGGGTGTGGTCAAACTAACAAGGTGAAAACACAGGAAGGGTTCTGACTGACCTGAAGCGTTTGAGGTGTAGCCGCAGCACCTGAGGTAAACGGCAGATAAGTAACTGCTTACAGGCCTCTGAAAGAGACAGGGGCTTATGGGACGATTTACGGCGCTTTCCTGAAACGGGAAATTTTGATAAATGCATCAACAACTAGAAGGAAGAACAATTCTTGACGTCTGTAAGAAAGACGGAACTTACTGTTGCAGAAGTTGCAGGCGTAAATGCAGCCCTCCAAAGCTTCCGTCTCCGTGAACTTGGCGAGCATCTCTGACAGGGAGCAGCTCTGTTGACACGTCGCAGCGCTGGGCTTCTCCATCCGGTGGTATCGTTCTGGGAACTCCAAAGATAAATCCCAGAACGGCTCCACCGTGTTCGACTTGCGCTTGCAGGACAGACACGTTACCTGCAGGGACATCGGAAGTTCAGTTTAGAAACGTGGATTATTGCAGGCAAATCTGATACCTGATACACCCAAAGCCCTAAATGCATTAAAAATGGTAAGTTGCACATCACCTGGCTGAGCAGCTGTCCGTGGAAGATAGTGTTGAGCACTTTGAGGACCTGTTTGGACAGTTTCCGCTGCGTGATGGGGATCAGGAAGTGTTTCCTGGGTCCGTCCGACTCCAGTTCCTGCTGAACTTTATCCAAAAGCTCGCACAAGAACTCCTGCGCATCCTGCTGGTCGTATCCGCGGAACGCTGGAATCAGGTTCCACACGGAATGCAGCATGGCGAACGGAGACACCAGCGTCCACCGACCCGACCACATGACCCTGAAGAGCGTGTGCAGCTCGTGACACAATGACATCTGCTGCCGAGATGAGGACCGCGGCTCTTTCGGTTGCACCAGTTCTGCTGAGCTCAGACTGGGCGGGACGTTCTGTTTGCTGCCCGGCGTGGCGCCTCCGCTCGCCCTCCCCATGCGGCCCAGTGCAGTGAGGGCCCCGGTCCCGCCCACCACACCTTGGTTGGTCTTGGCGAGCAGCTCCTCCGTCTCGCACAGATCCAGTGTGAGGAAACACTCCCGGAACTTCTGCAAGTGACTCAGCACCTGGAGGATGGAGTTCATGTAACACGTGTTCCCGAGGTTGCGCAGTCCCGTTACTCCGGGCGCGAGTTTCCTGCGGCGCGACGACTGTGAGGCGTGATATCGGTGCAATCGCCCCGTGCTGCGGAGCGGTTTGCGCGAAAGGGGCTTGTTGGACAGCGACAGCATGGACTGTTTGGGAGCTGAAGGGACTCGCTCCGGAGGGTCACGGAACTTACGAGGGATGAGGGTGAGCGTCGGACGTGGAGCCTGGGTGAGCAGCCGCGCGCTTTTCCTCGGCGGGACGTTGGCTAGTTCTCCCATGAGCCTTTTCTTGACCTCCCTGCGTTGTCGTCGCTTCTCCTCCCGCTCTTGCTCCTGCTTCTCCTCGCGCTTCCTCTGTTCTTCTTGCTGCCGGCTCCTCCAGTGGCGCAGGGCACTTTGGAGAAGAGTTTTCCGTCGGTGCCACAAGGCCGTCTGCATGGGCAGACGTGGCCCCACGCCGTCCCGCACAACCTCGCACACTCTAAGACTGCCATCAGCTGTTGATGACCGCAGGGAGCGCTGACCAGGGCTGCGGACGGTAGATAGAGCCCCTCGGAGGAGCTTCAGGTCACCCTCAACATTATCGTTCAACACGTAATCTCCGCACGCAAAACAGAAGACGTCTAGTTCGCGTACGTCCATGGCCAGTGGGTGCTGCGTCTGCTGGTAGTGGCTCAGGGAGTGTTCTTCCATGTAGCGGCCACACGCTACATGAGAGCACTTCAGACAAGCCCATACCGACTCCGTGGTGCCACAGTCCACACAGCGCCACATCTGCGGGTTGAGGATGGAGTGGCCCTGGCCCAAACGGAACCGCACCACATGCTTACAGCGATCCATGTCTCCCAACACGCATGAGCACTCGGAGTCAGGAACCACACGCCATGACCGCACTCATCCTGAGGACAACGGAGAGAAGTTGCTTACAATTTGGTTAACAACAATGTGCAAATGTGTATTATTTCAAGTAAGTAATGCATTACTACTCTATTTACTTACTGACTGATGACTGAAAGATGCAAGTTTCAATGCAACATGTCAGTATCAAAAGCAAGATTATCCATTAGGAGTGTGACGGGACATGAGATTGGGTTCACAACAACGAAATGAGAAGATTTTTGCACAGTATTACTAAGAAATCCTCAATGACAAAATTCAATATACAAGCACTCTAAAAGGTTTTGCCACAAAGTGCTTCTGTCCTGTATGATTTCACACAAGTCTCTTCAGACCTTTCTTTTGTATGTAGCCTAATTTGCATGCACCATTTTACTTTTGCTTTCGAATTCGCGATCGCACGTATTCTGTGTATAGGGAGTGGTGGTGGTGCTGTTTTTTCACACAGTTTTTTCTTAGTCTTATTAGGTGCAACAATAATCAAAGTACTCTCTCAATATTCAACGTGCAAACGGAGACCAGAACTAAGAGGTGGTTACAACTACACAGCCTAGCCTAAGATAGGTTTGATATTGGGAGACAGACTATTGTATGTAGTATACTTTCTGCGCGCAAAGGAGCTCGCATTTTACTTTTGCTTTCTAATTTGCCTTGTGCTTTTGAATTCGCAATCACACATATTCTGTGTATAGGGAGCGGGTTGAAGAGCGAGCATTCTACAAGTTTTGCATTTATCAGACGCTTAGTGCCTGTTGCGCAAAGAATCGTCCACCATGGTCTTGTCAGTCATCTCGCCTTACTCTTGTCACGTGATCAGTGAACTGTGATTCTGCAACTCGTGCTGGATGAGCAGAGCAGACGTTTACAATAGTTTACAACTGAAGCAACAGTTAAATCTCGTCACGTTTTGATGCTGCATTCACTTCACCTCGTATATACACCGGAATGTTGAGATGATAACACGTGACGTTATATTCGGAGCTGTTCACGTCCTTGGACTGGGAATTATTCATTTTCATGGCTACATTATCAACGCCTAAATGAATCTACAGTGGTCAGGTGGAGGTTTCAGAAAACTCCCAGCTTACAAGCTGTAAGTACGAGCTCTACGAGGACGTGAACGCTTTTTACAAGTTAGAATCTCGTAACCACAGGAATTACGAGGCCGTGTGAACGCACCTTAATATCACAAGATCTCGTCACACTCCTACTATACACAAAATGTTTTAAAGGACTCACTGTGAGAAACGGTGAGCTTCAGCATCAGAGCGGACGTGTCCTGCTGCTGTACAGTTTAAAGGACTTCATAATGCCGAACAAACACTGTGGACGAGAAATGCACGTTATTTACACCCAAAACTTGAACATGAAACAAACAAAAGTGAAATCAGTGCCATCAAACGGTTCAGTCCTGATCTTAGCAACATCTGTTCCTGTGAGGGGAATGAACTGGTTTTGAAGGGGTGTATGACTGCTCCACTAACAGGGAACGTTCTCAAGACTTTAACTAATGTTCCGGCAAGGTTCTCTTAAATTATGAACAAACATTCTTCCAGTAATAGAAAGTTCATTCAAAGTTATCCGGTCTTTAATAATGTTAGCACAAAAACATTATTGATACATCATTCGTGGAGCATTTTTCCTAAAATGTCTTAGTCTAGTTGTTTAAGAACGTTCCCATAATGTTTGAAGAATGATCAAATGCAATGTTTCCTCAACATTTGCATAACCAAGAAAAAATATTAAGACATTTAAAACGTTCAGAGAACATTCAGAAATGTTTTCATAACTTGATATTTTTGTTAGCTGGGTGTTTGTTGTGCATTGAGTGCATGTTTGTTTTTGTACAGAGCCTTTCTTAGTATTTTGAGTTTCTGTGTTTGAGTCTTGCTGTGTGCGCGTGTTGTATGTGTGTGTTATTATGTTATGAGTGTGTGTGTGTGTGCGTGTCTGTCTGTCTCTGTTGTTTGAATGTTTGTGTATGTGTGTGTGTGTGTGTGTGTGTGTGTGTGTGTGTGTGTGTGTGTGTGTGTGTGTGTGTGCTAACCCGCTAGCGCTACTTACAGAACAAAAGACGCTCCGCCGGGAGACACGCGGAATCCGCGGTAGCGGCGGATCCGGGAGGTTCTGATCCCGGCGCTTGATCGGTGCGTTTGTGTGCGTGTTTACACCGGCGCGAGAGATCTGTTACTTTAAATCCGTTGAACAAAAACCAGCAAGAGCCGCAGCTACAGAATAAACTCACACTGAAAACCCACCGATCAGCTTTAATCGGCCCCTCCGCGCGAGTCCTCCAGGAATCAGCCGCTAAATGTGTTTGATGAGTAAAATCGCGGTTAATATTTGCGTGTTTTTTGTTTTGTTTTTTTTACACTCGCTTTCGGCTGTTATTTACCGCCATCATCCGCACGCGCGAGCTGTCACCATTTTCGGCTCAACCGAACTCGCCCAGCGCCGGCGTCACTGCGCTCTGATTGGCTGAGGAGCGATCAATCGCCTAGCGACCTTGTTTTGATTGGTCGAGATGGAGAACTGTGGCGCTTTTAAGCCGGCTTTTCATGCGGTTGTGGAGACGTCCGTCAGGTTTTAAAGCTCCAGAGGCGGGGTCAAATGAACAGATTAACCTTGTCCATGTCATGATTAGATTTATTTTACAGTAAGATTATAAGCAAGTGCATATTAACTAATAAACAAACAAAAGTGTGGATTTTACAGTGTATGGTAAAGTAACGTACACACGTTTCTGCAATGAGAATGTTACCCAGCATGCTTTGCGACTGTAGTCAAATCAGATCGAGCCTAGAGTTTGAACTGACTGAGATTGAGATTGGTGTTTTCATAGTCATTCACAGTTTACATTTCACTGTTGTGAGTGTGTTGAGATAGTCCCAGAATTATAGTGCAGATGTTGTGCCAAATTTTGACCCCCCTGCCAGATTATTACCCCACTAGTATTGCTAAGTTTATGAGTAGGTATGGGGGAGGGGTTAAGATTAGGGGTGTGGTTAAGATTAGGCAATCAGATAGCAGAGGTGTAAAGAGTACCTGAAAACCATACTTGAGTAAAAGTACAGATACCTTACATTGAAAATGACTCCACTACAAGTTACAAGTAACCAATTCCAATACGACTTGAGTAGAAGTCTTAAAGTATCTGATTTTAACAGTATTAAGTATTTTACTCGCACTGAATGTAGGCTCAGAGATGTTTTAGTCCTGAAAGACATGCCAGTGAAAATAAGAAACAATTGATTTGTAAGATGAGAAATCAAGTTTATTTTCTAAAATCAAAATAAAACTCAACACCTCAATGTTGCAATAAATCAAGGTCAACACAACAACCTTTGATACATCAACAAACTCTCAAGTCTCAGTTGAGCTCAAGTGCACAGAAAGGCCATGGGTAAACCAATATCCGTCAAAACGGTCTTGTCAATATAGCGGATAAATAAAACAATGTAAAGTAAAATTAAATAGTCAAAGTGTACTGTAAGTGCTGGTTTGAGCCTCATCACCAGCACCAAATCAAACATCTGCGATCAGAAACTACCTGCTAATGCACTCACATTCACGTAAAGTATCCTTGTTGACAAGTTTGGGGGAGTAAAGGCAAAACACACAAGATACAGTACCTTCAATTACCTTAGATGGCGATATCACTTCTTTATATCAGAAACAAACTGCTGCAGAAAAAGTTATCTGCCATAAAAAAAAATGTAATTTGTAATTGCATTATTAATCACAAATGGAGTAAAAAGTACATTTACTTGCTCAAAAATGTAGTCAAGTAGAGAGTAAAAGTTGCCAATATATTTGATACTCGGTACAACTACAAAGTAGCCAAAAAGATACTTAAGTACAGTAACTAATCACATTTACTCAAGTACTTTACACCTCTGTCAGGTAGCGACTTCAACAAGGGGGTAATAATTTGGCAGGGGGTTGAAATTCTTGTCGGCTGTTGTATTTATTCAACTATCATTGGTTCCCAGAGTATTATGAGAAGATTAGTTTCTGGTTAACTTAAAAAAAAGAATGTTCTCAGAATGTTCTTGTTTGGTTTCTCCCCACAAAAAAAGTAAAATCATATGGGAACATTCAGTGCTAAACATATAGTATGTACTTAAACTTCATGTCCTGTCAATTGTGATTTGAACCATGGTGATTTTAAGATCGTATTTTATATAAGGCTGATAAAAGCATGTTAATTGGAAATCATCCACAGTGTGTTCTGCTCATGCATATTCAAATGAATTGGTATTTTCTAGCCAATTATCTGCGCCTTCATCTGTTCTGCAGGCGTTTGTTAAATGCAAATGTGGTTTTCAAACATCAAAGCAGACATTCTTCAAGCGAAATCAAAGAACCAATGCGTGTCGTTATTTAAAATGAAATCTGACTGTTTTGTTCGTTTTGGCGAATTTAAACAATCCAGAAAGAATTGTGCCAGCAGCTTTTAGCGATTGAATCTCTGAATCATTTGCAAAATCAGAACCAGTTAAAACATGACGCCTTTCACAAGACAAACTGCAAATATTTTCATGAAAGTGTAATAAATTAAGAGTAATCTACGAATCATTACTTCCAATTAAAGGGTTAGTTCACCCAGAAATGAAAATAATGTCATTTATTACTCACCCTCATGTCGTTCCACACCCGTAAGACCTTCAGAACACAAATTAAGATATTTTTGATGAAATCCGATGGCCCTGCATAGATCCATTAATGTACTAAAAACATATTTAAATCAGTTCATGTGAGTACAGTGGTTCAATATTAATATTATAAAGCCACGCGTCAAAAAAACAAAATAACGACTTATATAGTGATGGCTGATTTCATTAAATATCACAGTTTTTTGGCAAATCACTAATATTGTGAACCTTTTATGACGTAACAAAGCCTTGTTTGCTGAAGTACGGATTGAAAACAAAGGTTTGCGTTTCTACCTTAACATTGATTTTATTTTGATAAAGATTGCAATTCAAAGTAAACACTTTATTTTACAAATTCCAATGTACAGATAGAAAATAAGCATCCACAACTAAAAAAAGGCAGGAACAGATGCTTCATGTACAAGCACAAAAGAAACGAGAAATGTTCTCATCACTTGTATAAAGTTCTTTCTCAAACTCCTTGCAGGACTGTCTGTATCTCTGAAACCGCGAGTAATTCCTGACATCGGTTTGCTTGCGTTGAGTTCCGGTGAAGCGTAACGCAGGTGTCAGCGCACGCCGCTGCCCGGCATCACCTGCTGTTTGCGAACTTTGCTGAAGAGCTCCAGGTACTGGCTCATGGTGTCCATGCAGTCCACCGGCACGCACAGACCCTCGGGTTTGTTGGTAAACACCGTCGGCAGCTCGGGAGTGTTTGATCCCAGAAAACTCTGCATGAACTCCTTCATGAGGTTCCAGCAGTCTCCAGGGATCACGCACGCGCAGTACTCCACCTTCAGACAGACATCCTCAATTACTGTACATCATCATGCGTTTCTCAACAGAACTTATTTTGGATTAATCGGAAAAGACAATGGGTCTCGTTCACGCTTATGGTCATTCACAACACATACATACGAACATGAATGTAATGTCAATTAATTTGGAGTATTTTAAAGGCCGGTTCACACAAATAACTATAATAATATACTCGCCAACGTACGATAACACAAAGTTTCCTCTAAAGATTCACAGCTCAAGCTTTAACATGGCATTTCTTACTTATACTCACTGTATATGATTAAATATCTATGTATTTAATGTAGTCTTAACACAAAGGCCAGCCTGACTGTTTGGTTACATTTTTTCAGTTTCTCAATAAATAATTTTTTTTTACACATGGTAAAAAAATTCTGAAAAAAATGTGCTACTGGCGAGCAGTTTACTTTTTTGACGTAAGTTTGTTTTCAGTTGTTCTTATTAAATTTTTTACATTTAAAATAATTAGTACAAAAGTTATTTATGAATCATGATTTGTTTGTGATAAAGTTTGCATGCAGATTTCTCACACGAGTTCATGAGTATGCGCACTTAGTTTTAGTAAATTAAAGTGATATTTACATTTGTTTGTAGTTGTTCTTGTGTTTTTCATAAATTTAAAATAGTTAGTATGAAAGTTATTTTAATCATTTTTTCGTAAAATGTTATTAGCATGCAGATTTCACGTACAAATTCATGAGTACGCACAATTAGTGAATGAAAGTGATCTTGGTGTATTGATTATTGATGTTGTTAATATTGATTATTATTGTTCAATTAAATTATTGATGACTTATGATTTGTTCGTAAAAAAAGTTAACATGCAAATTTCATGTACAAATTTGTGCGTACGCATGCTTAGTGAATCAAAGTGATTTTGTGTTTGTTTTCTGTTGATCCTTAGTTTTCGTAAATTTAGAGTAAATGTTAGTGCGAAAGTTTTTTTGTATCATGATTTGCTCGTAAAAAGTTAGCATGCATTTTTCTCATACAAATTCATGAGTTTTCAAACTTAGTGAAAGTGATCTTGGCATACGTTTTTTTTTTAGTTCTTATGTTTTTTCATAAATTTAGAATAAATGTTAGTACGAAAGTTATTTAAGAATCTTGATTTGCTCATGAAATGTTCACAAGCAGAATTTGTGCGTACGTACTTTTAGTAAATTAAAGTGATATTTACATTTGTTTGTAGTTGTTCTTGTGTTTTTCATAAATTTAAAATAAATGTTAGTATGAAAGTTATTTTAATCATTTTTTCGTAAAATGTTATTAGCATGCAGATTTCACGTACAAATTCATGAGTACGCACAATTAGTGAATGAAAGTGATCTTGGTGTACATTTTTTTTTTTTTTTAGCTGTTCCTATGTTTTTTCATAAATTTTGAATAAATGTTGGTATGAGAGTTACTGATAAATCATGATTTGTTTGTAAAAAGTTAGCATGCATTTTTCTCGCACAAATTCATGAGTTCGCAAACTTAGTAAATGAAAGTGATCTTGGCGAACTTTTTTTTAGTTCCTACATTTTTTCATAAATTTAGAATAAATGTTGGTATGAAAATTATTGATTACTTATGATTTGTTCGTAAAAAAAGTTAACATGCAAATTTCATGTACAAATTTGTGCGTACGCATGCTTAGTGAATGAAAGTGATTTTGCGTTTGTTTTCTGTTGATCCTTAGTTTCATAAATTTAGAATAAATCTTAGATTGAAAGTTATTTATGAATCATGATTTCCTCGTGAAATGTTTGCAAGCAGAATTTGTGTGTACGTACTTTTAGTAAATTAAAGTGATTTCGTTTGTTTTCCGTCGTTCCTACATTTTTTTCGTAAAAAAGTTTGCATGCAGATTTCACGTACAAATTCATGAGTACGGACACTTAGAATGAAAGCGCCGTACGTTTGTTTTGAGTTGTTCCTACGTTTTTTCGTAATTTAGAGTAAATGTTATTGATGACTCATGATTTGTTCGTACGCAGATTTCATGCTCAGACACACTTCGTGAACGAGACCCACTGAACGCATCACAACCTCGACTGAAATCCCTCTTGCGCTGGAGCTCATGGCGATGGTGCCGATCTTCACCAGGAAGTCGCAGTAGCGGTAACGGGCTCCGCGACTCTCCACCTTATGGCCTTTGGCGTTCTGGAAGTGGCTCTTGAGTTTCACCATCAGAACGTCAAAGTTTGCGTCTGCGCTGAGACCCGGTCCGCCCTCGAACAGAGCCATGCAGCTCAGCGGCGTCTCCGAGTTATGCATCACGTACAGCAGCTTCGACGGCTGACCTACAGCAGAGAGAGAGAGCGTTTCGCCATGGTAATATGCAGTGTGGTTCCCATGGTAACACACGGCAGTGTGACGCGGTTACCGGTGGCGTTTCCCGTTGCGTGGTACGTCTCACAGTCCACCCAGAAGTTCCCCTGTTTAACGGCTCCCAGCTGCTCCAGCTTCTTATGCAGCATGTCGACCGTCTGCTGCACGCTCTTGCCCTCGGCCACGGGCACCTGACACACACTGACACACACCTTATTTTCTTCACGTGAATTAATTAATATACATTCATATCAATTTGTGTAATATATTCCTTCCAATAACAATAGTTTTTTCATACATCTTTACGAAAATGAAAGGGTTAGTTCACTCAAAAATGTCTGTCATTAATTAGTCTCCCTCATGCCGTTCCACACCCGTAAGACCTTCATTAATCTTCAGAACACAAATTAAGATATTTTTGATGAAATCCGATGGCTCAGTGAGGCCTGCATAGCCAGCAATGACATTTCCTCTCTCAAGATCCATTAATGTACTAAAAACATATTTAAATCAGTTCATGTGAGTACAGTGGTTCAATATTAATATTATAAAGCCATGAGAATATTTTTGGTGTGCCAAAAAAACAAAATAACGACTTATATAGTGATGGCCGATTTCAAAACACTGTTTCAGGAAGCTTCGGAGCGTTATGAATCAGCGTGTCGAATCTGCTTTTTAGTACATTAATGGATCTTGAGAGAGGAAATGTCATTGCTGGCTATGCAGGCCTCACTGAGCCATCGGATTTCATCAAAAATATCTTAATTTGGGTTTTGAAGATGAATGAAGATCTTACGGGTGTGGAACGGCATGAGGGTGAGTAATAAATGACATTATTTTCATTTTTTGGGTGAACTAACACTTTAATTATGGTTTTACTGCAAATAAAAAAAACATGGTTATTGAACTTATTCCATAGTAACCACATTGTTTCACTTCAAAAAGGACAGTTCACCCAAAAATGAAAATTCTGTCATCATTTAATCACCCTCAAGTAGTTCTAAACCTGTATACATACATATATTAGGAAGATATCTGGAAGAATGTCAGTAACCAAATAGATCTCGCCCCCCATTTCCTGCCATAGAAGGAAAAATAAATACATGGTAGTCAATGGGGGCCGAGATCTGGTTACTGACATTCTTCCAAATATTTTCCTTTGTGTTCAACAGAAGAAAGAAATTCATACAGGTTTAGAACTACATGAGGATGAGTAAATGATGACAGAATTTTAATTTTTGGGTGAACTATCCCTTTAAACTATGTTTTTTGCGTAAAAAAAATATTGTTTCTTTCCAAAGTCTCTCAGTGGATTCATCACAGCGCGAAATATTATAATCGTTTTATAAACACCAGAGCACTCAAAACGAAACATATAAACACAATTTATTAAACAATAATATGAAAACAAAAGTGTTTTGCTCACCACGTTACACCCATTTCTTTGCCGCAAACTTCCGCGAGCCCGTATTTACTTCCGGTTCAATCCGGCTTTCGTGAATAACACAAAATCAGTTAAATTGAAGAAACTTTAAAAGGACAGTACATATAAATCCGTAAATATGTACATAACTCATTAAAATGATCGCAAATGCGGCGAAACGTTGATTGAGCCGCTCATGTGAGCGGAAGTAAACAGTGTGACGCAGCGCCGGTCTGAGATCAGCTGTTGTCAGAGACTCTGATCCGCGCTCGCTTCATTCATCTGACCTCAGATCAGCCGCACAGACACATACACACTTCTGCGCCATTTGCTTCAGACACACGTGTGTTCCGCGCGCAGCTGCATGTCATGAGTTGAGAACGGGACTGTTAATAATAATAATAATAATAATAATTCATCATCATCATCATCACATAATGCCGAAGGTGAAGAAGAGCAGAGGCGGAGCGGAGCGCGGCGGTGTCGGCGTGTCTCTGGCCGATCAGATCCTGCAGGGAGACTCGGTCCGGAGCAGCGGCCGCGTGAAGAGCCGAAGCCGGACTCCCGAGGAGGAGCAGGAGTATGTGGACGAGAAACTGTCCAGGAAGATCCTGCAGCAGGCCCGAATACAGCAGGACGAGCTGCAGACCGAGTTAGGACTCGCTCCAGAAACCAGAAGACAGCCAGCTACTCAACTAGGTGAATGAACCTACCTGACCATCAGCCGGCGGACCCGGGTTCGAGTCCCGCTTAGCTTCAAACAGCTTTAAAATCTGCATACTTTACATTAAAGCATAACTATGATCAAAACATACACCAGTCTGTTTTAATTAGGGCTGGGTATTGACACAATTTTCACGATTCGATTCGATAATCGATTCTTGGGATTTAAGAATTGATATCAGTTCGTAAAAATGAGATTGATTAAACTGATTGATTACCCAGCCCTCCTTTTGATCCATATTAAAGTGTCTGTGAACTGCATCTGGTGTTTCAGGTCCGCGGTCACATGATGGAGACTCTGATGAGGAGTGGCCGGCTCTGGGAGAGTCTGCGGAGGAGACGGCTGGAGAGGTGGACGTGGATCCTGAGGACGAGAGGGCCATTGAGATGTTCATGAACAAGAACCCGCCGCTCAGGTGAGCTCCAGCGAGTCCGGTGTGTGTGTGTGTGTGTGTGTGTGTGTACGCAGTGTGTCATGTGACGTGTGTGTGTGTGCTGTGACAGGCGCACGCTGGCCGACATCATCATGGAGAAGATCACGGAGAAGCAGACGGAGGTGGGCACCGTGATGTCCGAGGTGTCGGGACGAGCCGTTCCTCAGCTGGACCCCAGAGTGGTGGAGGTGTACAGAGGCGTCAGCAAGGTCATTTTCACCTGGAGAATATCCTCTTTTTCCCTCAAATGCTAGTTAATGCTACTGATTTTCTTCTGGCATACAAGCAGATAAAGTCCAAAGCTTGAAGAAACAACAATAAGATGTTCTTAAGAAAATATTTGAGAACTTCCTAAGGATTTTTCGAGAATTGCAGTTTTTCTCGATGATGTTGGTGTTTCACGCTCTCTTCCTCCGCAGGTTCTGTCTAAATACCGCAGCGGGAAACTTCCCAAAGCGTTTAAGATCATCCCGGCTCTTTCCAACTGGGAGCAGGTCCTGTACCTCACGGAACCGGAGACCTGGACCGCCGCCGCCATGTATCAGGCCACCAGGTCAGAGGTCAACACAGCCAAAAACATCGCCTCTGATATATAGGCGTAACCATGCCTTGAACATTTATTTAAAGAAATTAAATAATTAAAGGATAAACAGGGATTTAAGGGATAAATAAGAAATAAGAACAGTAAAGTAAGTTATAGATGAAATTATAGCCTATAGTTGTGAAGTAGTCCATTTAAACTCTTCGCAAAGATTTTATTTGAAAATATGCACACGCTCACTCTTTTTTTAATATATGTCAAAAATCTATAAAACATATCTCATCTCGTCACATTCAGTTATGAATGATGTCATTTAAATGATTTTATGCGGATTTTCAATTTAAAATGGAGAAATTCCATAAGTTGAGTAGTTTGCATCACTGTATGTTACTGCGATTCGTTAAACGTTCATCGTAAAAACGGTTCTCAAATATTATACATTTAGCTACTTCTATCTCACCGCGCACTTACTCTTTCACTGTAAATACTAAAAGCGCTGTTAGAATTCACTCATCTTCAATGAACATTAAGCCCCGCCTACTTTGATCTGATTGGCTGTCACTGAGGCAGACCAGCATTAAGAAATATCAAATATTGGGGGGACCCAATATTTGACCCCCTATGGTGGTTACGGCCCTGTCCAAACGTGAATCTCATTTATGATGTTTGCGATCGTGATGTGAAATTAATGCACTTACGTGACTTCTGAGCAGCAGTACAAGCTCTTCTGTGTTTTAATAAACAAACATTGGGAAATATTGTAATAAATATTAGGAATTTTTAGCTTTTGTGTTTTTAAGTTGTCATTGTAGAGAGTGTTAATATATACATGACGAATATAATAAATCAGGAAACGAGAAGATTTAATGAACCTTGTATATGACGCATTTGAAAGTGCGATAAATCTAATCAAATGTAAAATTTAAATTTCTCAAATGAAAACAAATGTGATTATTTAACCCAGTGTTATTTTAGTGTCATTCAGATAGTTTTTAATTTCAGTTTTAGTTATTTTAGTATACAAAGTTAAACTGATTTAAAAATTAGAAATAGTTTTTTTTTTTTTTATAAAAAAATACTTGATTTTATTTCAGTTAATTTTAATTATATTTAAAGCAAAAAAAGTTGATTTCTTATGGTTTTAGTCTAAGTTTTGGTTAACTCTGGTGTGTGGGTGTAGGATCTTCTCGTCTAACCTGAAGGAGCGAATGGCTCAGCGCTTCTACAATCTGGTGCTGCTGCCCCGAGTCCGAGACGACATCACGGAGTACAAGCGGCTGAACTTTCACCTCTACAGCGCGCTGAAGAAAGCGCTCTTCAAACCCGGAGCCTGGTTCAAAGGTCAGTTCATCTGCATATTCTGCAATTCATTGTACTCTTGAAATCATTTATTAAAGTACTGTGCAGAATTAGTCGAATGGACAATGTGCCACATTTATACTGCAAAGGTGGCACAGAAGCGCTTCTGAAGTGGCATGTAGGTGTCTTTACTGCGAGTGTTTAATGCTGCTCAGAGGTGCAGTTACAGCTGTGCGCTTTGGTGGGTCAGAGCTGGCATAATTTAGCCTGGCTTTATGCATCATTGCGTTTTTACGCTGAATTTTGAGCAGCCTTAACTCCGCTGTGCCTTTATGCTGATTAGATGCACACAGGAATATTCCAATAGCTTGAGCAATAAAACTCAATTTATTTGATTTCTTTATTTATTTTAGAGAAGAGCATCAGTAATGATGTGCATGTAAACCTGTTACTGTAACTGAACACTAGAGGGCGCTGGTGACCTTCAGATGTATGACTAGATGAGGTTCACTTTTTTAAACATTCAGTTTCAAAGTTGCTTTTTTATCTATCAAGATACATTTTTCTACCACTAAAATGAACAGAAAAGAGGAAATGGAACATCCTGGACTTCACTGGAAACAAATGATTTCTGGTTAAATTATGTTGTGACTGATAAAGAAAACATCACTGTATTAATTAACAGATCACAGAGAAGAACCTGAACTTTGACTGTAACGCTGTTATTATTGTTTACTGAAACTATTCAAATTCGTTTGGTTAACTGATATAAAATCAAAGATAAATATTAGATGGATAGCTTGAACTTAATCTAAGTTTATGACAAATAAAATTAAATTAGGTAGAAATATTTCATATGAACACAAACTAATAAAATGACAAGAGCATATGGTAAAATATAAGACGAGGCACTCCAGGTCAAACCACTGTTTTCCTGCACTATTTTGCTTCATCGGACTAGAGGAAAGAACACATTTGAGTGTTTATCTTCATTGCACTGTTTCTATTTGCGTCTGTAGATTGAAGTTTCAGTCCACACCCTTCAAAGTTTGTTTTCTCAAAATGAGTTTTTTTCTACACTTCAGTAACGCTTACTTACACCAAAATTTACAGTTTTATTCATATCTATATTCTGAAGGATTTTACTGAGGGGTTTGTCCATATATCATTCACATGGTATAAATTTAACATTCCTAAAACAGGGTGAAAATGTTTTTTTTTTTGTTTTTTTTTCTGTCCGCTGAGAGTATTTTCTGATTCATGGACTGATTAAAAAGAGAACTGCAAAATCCCCTCTGTAAAAATCTTTAACTCTAATGTGTCAATAACATGAGAACTTTGATCCTGGCATATTAAGTGCATATTTAATGCATCATTTGCATATTTAAGACGAGACACTCCAGGTGAATAGGGTAAAACATTAACTAATAGATATCACCACACTTCTCCAGCTGATCGATTACATTAATAAGCGCAAACATTATTTAATATTACAAGTTTTCTGAAATGTTGTTTATATATGCACATAAGGCTTTATCTAATTAAATATGCACTAATTTGCATATATTTTCACAACAAAAATCTGAATATTGGATGGAAATCAGGTTCAACATTGACACATTAGAATCAAAGGTTTTAACAGAGGGGATTTCTCTTTTTATCACTCCACAAATCAGAAAATACTGTCAACAGACAGAAGAAAAATGTTTTTTTTAGGAATAAAATCTTGTATAAAATCAGGCAAACTATACTCCTCCGTAAAAACCGTCAGAATATAGATAGGAATAAAACAGTGTTTTAGCCTGTAGTGTCTCGCCTGAAACAGAAATCTTGCAAAACACTTGTCCTAAAGCGCCATGATTAATCAGCTGATGAAAGTTTGGTGATGTCTGTTTGTGAGTTACATCTGTGTGTGTTTGCAGGAATCCTGCTGCCGCTGTGTGAATCGGGCACGTGTACGCTGAGAGAAGCCATCATCATCGGCAGCATCCTCACCAAATGCTCCATCCCAGTGCTGCACTCCAGGTGAACGAACACCATGACGGAAAACTTTGCTTCTCTAAAACTACGAGCTTTAAACACGTGTCAAGCTAACAAACGCCACGGACACCAGCTTTATGTAAAACATTCTCCTCGCAGTTTATAGTCTGAGTTACATCTGACTCGGGTCAAAGTTTGAATTAATTGTTATATACTTGCACTAGCATATTGAATATGACAATTTAGTTCAAACTTTGACCTGTGGAGGGCAGTAATACACTTAGCAGTGTCTACACACTAGAGAAGAAGAACAGAGCTAGTTCAAGATGAGCATTTATGGTTAAAACGTATACAATTTTTAATTTTTTTTTGAAAATGAGCAATAGTTTCTCTAGATTAGACTCTTATTTCTCATCTGGTATCGTTTAAAGCTCTTTGAAGCTGCACTGAAACTGACATTTTGACAGCGCTTCTGAAGTGTGTGAAATAACACTTGGTTTGTTTACGTCCTCTTTGCAGCGCTGCGATGCTGAAACTGGCAGAGATGGAGTATAACGGAGCCAACAGCATTTTCCTGCGGCTGTTGCTGGATAAGAAATACGCCCTGCCCTTCCGTGTGCTCGACGCCCTGGTCGCACACTTCCTGTCGTTCCGCACGGACAAACGGACTCTGCCGGTGCTGTGGCACCAGAGCCTGCTGACGCTGGTGCAGCGCTATAAAGCCGATCTGTCCTCCGAACAGAAGGAGGCGCTGTTGGAGCTGCTGAAGGTTCAGACGCACCCGTCGATTTCAGCCGAGATACGGCGAGAACTGCAGAACTCTGAGGCGCGAGATCTGGAGGACGCCACCCCCGCCATGACCGTCGACTGAGCCGCGAACTTTGATAACGTGTTGGAATGACGATGAAATGTGGGATTATGCCGCAATATATTTTGCATTTTTGCAGTGATGCTATGTTTATATTTTTGGACTTGGTTAGAACTTAATAAAAATCATAAACTCCAGATCTGTTTGGTTTTATTCAAGCGCTTACCTTGACATGAAATGTTGTTCTCAATTAATTTTGCTTCCATGATGAGTGAAATAAATGTATATAATCTTGGTTTTATTAATGATTTGTCTATTTGACAAATATATATGATTTATGAAATCTTATGGAAATCAATGAGCTGATGTTAGCAGAAAGGAGTTTTGTGTCTTAAGCGGATGTTATTAAATTTAATTAATGATTATGAAGAAAAAAAATATCTAATGGAATTTATAAGACCAAAAACACAATAAAATAAGTTATGACTTTAAGCGGGATCACGGCCGATGTGACGTCACAACGATCGTCGAGATTCTCGTGAGCGCGGTAACACCGCGCGCCGCAGCTCGCGCACCAGCCTTCCTTAAACTGAACGAAATAATGCGTTTTTATACATGAATTCGGCTAAATGTATGTTGTATATAGTTTGTAGGCCTGTTAAGAGTTTAGTACGCGTAAATCCCGCGTCTCGCTCGAAGTTTCTGTCAGAATTACAGTGATGGAGTTACTCTGTCATGAACATGTCGAACTGGACTCGAGCTCTCAGGTAAAATCCAGACCGCTTCGGGCGTTCAGAGACGCGGTTCTGACACAAGACTCGCGGGTCCGGCAGAACCTGCTGAGCTCGGAGAGACCGAACATAATCAAACCCGGTACCGAACAGACCGACGTCCAGCCGTACATGCGGCGAATATTAACAGGGTGGATGCTGCAGGTGAGTGGATATCAGATCTGAATTCTTAATTCGAATCATACTGATCTCATGATGTCTTATGATTCATATTCTGACTCACTGATTCGAATCATACTGATCAATTGATGTCTAATAAATCTGATTCACTGATTCGAATCATTCTGAATCATGACTCATCGTTGCGTGTTGTTCTTGATCGAGATTATGACAGTCATAATTATGACAAAAAATTGGAATTATTACATAAAAAGTTAAAATTATTACATTGAAAGTTGAAACTATGACAAAAAGTTGAAAATACCTTTTGTAATAATGATCTCATGATGACTGAGTCATATTCTGATTCACTGATTCGAATCATACTGTTCAATTGATGTCTAATAAATCTGATTCACTGATTTGAATCATTCTGAATCATGACTCATCCTGCGGGTTGTTCTGGAGCAGGTGTGTGAGGATCAGAAGTGCGAGGAGGAGGTGTTTCCTCTGGCCGTTCACTACCTGGACAGGTACATGTCCCAGAATCCCGTGCGCAAATGCCATCTGCAGCTGCTGGGAACCGTCTGCATGTTCCTGGCCTCCAAACTCAGGGAATCGTTTCCTCTGAGCGCCGCCAAGCTGTGCGTCTACACAGACCACGCCGTGACCGTCCCAGAAATCCTGGTAGGTCATGTGACCCATCACTTTTTAGCACTTTGCAAACTGTCCAGCTTGTGGAAACTCAACTTTGAACTGTTTTTTCCTCATGTAATGTGTGTGAAGGATTGGGAGGTGCTGGTGGTGTCGCGGCTCAACTGGGATCTGGCCTCAGTGCTGCCCTCTGACTTCCTGGAGCTGCTGCTGCAGGCGCTGCCGCTCAAAGCGCAGAACCACGCGGCCGTACGGAGACACGCCCACTCCTACATCGCCCTGAGCGCCACAGGTACGTCACGCGCACACAATGTGAAGATCAGTTCGCCGTGCACGCGTCAGCAGCTTCTCTGTCCGCCCGCCGCTGCCGCTGATCCTGCTCTTTGTTGGCCGTATAAGCCGTGCGTCACATATATTATGAGCCGCTTTTGTTCTCCTGCGCTCGAGTTTCAGCATCTTCTGCTCTGAAGCGTCAGATCTGCATTGTGACAGTGAAATTCAGCACAAGCTCCACCCACTTTAGTTACTGTTGCTAAGTCAGAAAGCTTTACAGGAACAGCTGTGGAAGGTGAATCAGTAATAAATTGTATTTGTTATTCACACGTGAAGCATTTTTATCTGCCATTTTTTACACAACAGTGATGAAACACTTGATAAAGGCTGAATGAATTACAGCTGTAAGTGATCAGAACTGTTGCCTTAAAATAATTTAGTTGAAATAATAAGGGCTTGTGTTGTTTTTCAGAGCTGAAGTTCTCCCTCTTCACTCCGTCAGCGGTGGCCTGCTCATGTGTGACGGCGGCTGTTGTCAGACTGAACATCCAGAAAAACACCTTCACCGCTGACGGCCTCCTGCAGCTCCTGAGGAACATCCTGGACGTGGACATGGTGAGGACAGACACCTTCATCCACACAGGACAAACCAATCATGCTTTGGTAAATCACAATTAGGGCATTAACAGTTGAAATTATGAGCAAAAGCTGAAATTATGACAAAAAAAAGTTGAAATTATTACATTAAAAAGTTGAAGTTGACAAAGTCAAAATTATGACATAAAAAGTTAAAATTATTACATTAAAAGTTGAAATTATTACATAAAAGTCAAAATTATGACAGTCATAATTATGACATAAAAAGTTAAAATTATTACATTAAAAGTTGAAATTGACAAAAAGTCGAAATGATTCATAATTATGACAAAACGTTGAAATTATGAGTCATAAATATGACAGTTGAAATTATTACACAATTTGAAGTTGACAAAAAGTCATAATTATGACAAAAAATGGAATTATTACATAAAAAGTTTAAATTGACAAAAAGTTAAAATTATGACATAAAAAGTCGAAACTATTAGTCATAATTAAGACAAAAAGTTGAAATTATTACATAAAAGTCGAAATTATGACAGTCATAATTGACAAAAAGTTGAATTACATAAAAAAGTTGAAGTTGACAAATTGAAATTATGACAAAAAGTTGAAATTGAGTCATAATTAAGACAAAAATGGAATTATTACATAAAAAGTTTAAATTGACAAAAAGTTAAAATTATGACAAAAAGTCGAAATTGTGACATAAGTCATAATGACAAAGTCATAATTTCAACTTTGTCATAATTTGGACTTTGAATGTCATAATTATGATTCACCAAAAGCATGATTATTTTCTTCTTCCATGTGAACCGTGTGTGATTGAGTTTGTCTCTGTGATTCAGGCGTCTCTGCGCGAGTGTTTCTCGGCTCTGGACGAGACCATCGACCTGACGCTGCCGGCTCCACCTGAGCTCCAGGGTCAGGACGTCCCGCTCTGACAGGTGGACGCATCAGAACCACTCAAGTTTGAATGAACTCTAGCCTTCTCTTTCCGACGGTTGCCGGTTCTGGTGCACTTGTTGACGATGTTCGCGTTAGTTTTTAATTGTAGCAGATGTTCTGCACTCCAGCACATACAGCATTGCCCTGTCAGACACACACACTGCTGATTTCAGACACATCTACTGCTTCTGTCATTAATTTAATGCACTCTTCTTTGATATGTAATTGATAAACTTTTTCTCAATTGTAAACTTGAAATATGTGAAAATAAAAAGCATAGATTAGGATGGTGAATGCTGGTTTACTCAACACTAACCAGGTCAATCTCACACAAATTCACAATTCACCCTAATGCAAAAAAAAAAAAGAAAAAAAAAATTGATTTTAAGAAAATGAAGTCTATTTTACATCATGAGATTATTTTTATGACAATTAATCACAGTTTCACGATTAAATTCAAAATTTCACAATTAAATTCAGAACAACAAATAATACCAATGATAAATACTTGCAGTTTAAAATAATCAATGCTTTTGTATACTAATTAGCAGAGGGGGGTTAAATGTAATGTAAAAATAATCTTTATTTACTTTATGTAAAATCTTTTCATCTTTATTTTAGGGTAAAATATATCTGGGATATTTTTGGCAGGTTAATAATTTGATTAAAATATAAAAAAGTATATATTTTCAATTATCAGTGAGATGCTATTATAGTTTTTATTAATATTTTGAGTTTTTATTGAGTTACATTTTATAAGTTACATTTTCTGGTTTCAGTTTAATTTGACTTAAAGCTGAAATTATATATATTGCATTTTATATTTTATTTCAGTTGACATTTCAAGTAAAAAAATGTTCTAGTTTTACTTAAAATATAATGATATAACACTGGTATCGGGTCAAACTACCATTTCAGAAGACTTTCAAATTTATTATTACTTTTTAAAAAACTGCAACATTTCTCGCATACTATAGTGTATAAATGTGAACTGGAATACAATCTACGATAAACTGATTTACTATTTTTCAAAAGATTATGATAGGAACACAAGAACAGACAATGTTTTCAACTTCATTTGTGCTGTTTTATTGGTCCACTGATTCAAAGAGACATCAGGGCAGATAAATCAGGCACTTTGGCAAGTAACCATGCAGTAACTCAAACAAATATGACACCAAACAGAAGAAAAACACCTCATAACCTCGATTATCACGAGCCATGAAACCCCAGCAAAGATCACACTGCTGCTCAAATGGACAAATATCATTGCAACGAATGAAATATCATTCTTTCCCATTCTTAACTTTCCTTTACAATTGGAAGTAAACATCCAGATTCCCTGAACAGTAATCCCCACCATTTCAACACATTTCTCAAAATTATTCTGCACGGTCATGCCGTATTTTACCATCCTTAATAAATGCAGATGTGGAAGCAGTTTAAACACTCCTATCTGCAGACTACACAAAGTCATAAACAGACAATAGTTTACTGTATCCGTCATGCCCATGAATTCTGTGCAATTTAATGGCATGTTGTAGAAGTCAGACATTGGCAGGAACGATCTTAAAGAGCGCTTAAGTCAATCTTTGCATTTTGACACCTTTTGGGTTTCCTTGTATGTATCCTTGTGCATTTTTGTAATCTACCACCAATATTTACCTTTAAAACAAACAGATGGTCTAAATTCACAATGGATCTTTGGTACTTTTTGACTAGCCAACACCCTAATAAACACTCATGTAAAAGTCACAAACATTTCAAAAGATATCAAGTTAGTTGTTCATCATTTGGGCAGTTGATGAAATAAAAGGCACTTTTCTCAAATCAAGACTTCATTATAAAAGCTGCGGTTTTACATGTTGCAAATGCACCAAAAACTGCTGTTCCCTCTGAATGAAATGAGTGTCCTAAACAAGTCTGACGCACAGGACTTCCTGTCCTCTGTCAAGACCCATTTCCTGCCTGGCCTGAAACCAGCATTCGTCTGGCATTGCTCAGGAATGCTTCCAAGTACTTTCCTTGTTTCCAACCTGTTTAACTTTCTAAGCACAACGACTTGCGTCGTGTCTCGGACAGATTCTGCACTTCACAGTCGTCGTTCATCTCAGCTTGCAGTTGCTCCCAAGGCTTGCTTGTAAGTCTGAGTGACGTTTTCACAGTCAGAGATTGAAAACACGCTATCAGACACTCCTGCACGGTAGCAGGCTATGTCCATTTCCCAGTGTCCCTGGAGCTGAGTCCCTGGCCTGTCCTCTCTCAAGTCGAGGAGATTGTCAGCGGACACGCATCCTCGCATCCTCCGTCCCCCTGCTGGACGCTCCATAGGGGCGACCGGAATCTCGCGGTCAGGTAGGTCAAGTCTGTCAAAAGACTCTGAGGAGAGGATGCTGTCCTCGCTGATCGCTCCACTCGGTCGGGATCTGTTGACCACCGTGGGTAAGGAGGGTGAAAGCTGGTCCAGTGAACCAAATTCCTGCAGGCCTCCGGAAAACTTGCCATGGCGTTTGAGGATGCCCTTGCGGTGCTGCACAGGTGACAGGTTCCCAAGAGTCTGTCCGGAGCTCTCCGGGGATGAGGAGTAATAGCCTGACTCACCTTCCGAAGGCTTCTTCAGGATGCCTTTAGGAGGTGGAGGTGGAACAGACGCTGCCAAAGTGTTTGGGCTCTTCTCCTCCAAGGGTGTAGTCTGGGAGTCACTGGGCACTTTCTGTTTTAGGCTGCCCCGCTTCTTTAGAATGCCTTTAGATGGGCGAGGAGCTTCCTGCATGGTCTGCGAGACGTTATTTTCTTTGCGCGACCTGCGTATGGAGCGCTGTCGCTGGACCGGTTCTCCCCCAGCGGCCCCACCTGTCCGCAACAAGCAGCGCATCTTAGAACCGTTTTCCAGAAGAGGACGAGAGGTGCGACGTAGCCAGTCTGCGATGCGAGTCGGACCGCCGGTTTGACACGCAGCGGCCACGTGTCCCGGCCCCTGATGCACAGCTGCAGTCTCATTCTGAGCCTGTAGAGGGAGCTGATAGCCCCAGTTGAGCCACCAGTGACCCGCAATCTCATCCAGCGTAGCTCTGCGCTCAGGGTTCACCATCAACATCCAGCGGATCAAGCCACATGCATCTGTGGGGCGACAAAGAGGATTAGCATTGAATGCCTACAACAGGGATGACCAATCCTGCTCCTGGAGGGCCACTTTCCAACAGATCCTAATTAAACACACCTGAACCAGCTAATAAAGGTCTTCAGGATCACTACAAACTCCCAGCCAGGTGTGTTGGTGCCAAACTTTGCAGAAAAGTGGCTCTCCAGAAGTTGGACACCCCTAGTCTACAACGTCACAGAGAGTTGGCAATGCGATGCCGGCGATGTGGCACAGATTCAAAGTGTTATGTAACTATGCAAATGATTAACAATATAGTATGCTGACTACTAATGGGAATGAAGCATGTGAGCACACATGCAAGATACTGTAATCCATTGTTTCCCAACTGTGTTCCTGGAGACACACCAAACGTACACATTTTCAACATTCCCAATCAAACACGCCTGATTCAACTCATCAGCTTGTTCGTAGAGACTCCAAGACCTGGGGCCCGTTTCATAAAACAAGTTTACCAAATAATCCAGGTTTAGTTCAGTAAGTCTGATTTATTGTCAGTTGATTTGGTTCAAAATAATCAGATCTTATTTGGTAAACTTGTTTTATGAAACAGCCCTCTGAAATAGATTGGTCAAAATGTGTACTGTTGGTGTGCCTCCAGGAACAGGTTTGACAAGACTAGCTCATGTTACTCTGGGCAGTTTCTTGGTTCTCTGTGATTTGCTATATGACAAAAAGGAAAGCCATGAGAGACTTTTCAATGATAAGAAAAAGGCCACTGCAGCCAACAACATGGTGACTAGACCACCTCCAGCAATAAAGCTGCTGTCGGTGTGAACTTGACTTCAAATTTATGAGGTCAACACATGGCAAGCACACAATTCAGAACGTTATCTGCTAGGAATAGATAAGCTCTACCTATAAAACAGCTACATGGTATTGTTGGTTTACCAAGTTTGGACCTTTGACAAACATAGTAAACCAGTTCTGTGTCTCGTTTCAAAGGAGGTCACTTGAGTTTCGGTTGCATCTTTTGTTTCATAGGGGCCTCACCAGATGGTTTGGTGGGTTTGCGGTAGTTTCCGGTGCTGATCTGCTGGACCAAGTTCTTGTGGTCTTGTCCGTCAAAAGGCATAGCTCCATGAACCAGTGTGTACAGCAAGACGCCCAGAGACCAGCTGTCCACCTCCGGCCCTCTGTACGGCCTGCCGTTCACAATCTCCGGGGAAGCGTACAGAGGACTGCCGCAGTACGTCTGCAGGAATTTATCACCCTGGTACAGGTTTGACAGCCCAAAGTCAGCGATCTGAAAAGCAGACAGTGGTTGTCATGCTGCGCCAGTTTTATAGCTCATACACTGAAAGTACATTTATGCCGTTATCTCATGCAAGTTTCGATTGGGTGATTGTTTTATGGCCTCTTGTTTAATAATACCAGGGAAAACAGAAGTATCAGAGATAACGTTTCAAATTGACTATGAAAGTCTAGGAAATTCCCAACGTCTGAAGACCGCAGAATGACTTCATTCATGCAATGACCTAGGTGTAAAACCCTTACATATTAAAAATTAATTACTTCCTGAACTCACTTTTATATTCCCGTTGTCATCCAGCAAGATGTTCTCCAACTTCAGGTCACGATGAACAATCCCGTTCTGTTAGAAAAAACAGAGAGATACTTTACGAAACAGCATTTTCAACTAAAAATGTATAACTTTTTATGCGTTTTGGCCATTCATTTACATGACAATGGTGTTTTGGGGGCCTGAAAATGGGTTTTAAAGTGCAAGTTTTTGAAAACGATACCATTTATCGTCTCCATGTAAACTACAAAAACGTGAATTTGTGACAACAGTGATGTCATGCACATGTGTGTTCAGTCTATAGGCACGAAGTGTTTCTTTACAAAGTGACATCGCCATCTACTGACCTGGCAGCAGAATACAGCGTTTTTAATCGTTCTCGGGATCCGTGTGAACAGGGATCATTTTGACATTGCTATCTGTATGTGAAAAACGCAAAACTTCGTTTTTGGTACATCGTTGTCGTGTAAATGTACCCCACAAGGTCATGTTATTTATTTTGTAAAACGTGGTTGATTTTGACTAGATGAGCTACGTTCAGAGCCGTTGCACTTGTGGTCAGTTGAGGTCTACATTAATGTGCCATTTTTAACCGCAAACCGTCTAATGAACTGTTTATTCTGATTGTTGTCTTCTATTTACATTGGCATCTTGTTTTTATATTGCTATTGGTGTTATTTTATAAAAGCTTATTGCTACTCGAGTGCATCACGGGTTTTGTACTAAAATCACTGTGGGTTATTGCTTTATTAACACCTAGATAAGGGACATCTAAAGATTCCTGGTGTTGGGAGGGAATTTCCTGAGCAACAGAAATGCTTTATTATCAGTTTCACTCCTAAACACTTTCATTATTAGACTAGAGGACAAACAGATTCCAAAATCCCCCAAAATTTAGATTTTCTGCTCCAGAAATGATTCAACATTTCCAAACAATGACAACACAGCAGTTTGTAAAACAAGTTCAGCGTTATCACCTGCTTCACGACCCTCTTTTATCCTGTGACAAATAAAGCCGCGGCGGGAGCATTTGAGCTGTGTGTGGAATTCCAGTCATGCATGATTGTGTTTCTCTGCAGGAGGGCGAACCGCGTGTCCCTTCACCTCATTTAACGTCGCAACAAAGACGCTTCCACCTCGCCTATAACGGGATGTTCTTTCTTTCTTTCTGAAACATTATCATCATGTTGGCATGCAAAATACTGCTTTAAACTGAAATTTAACCACCCATCTAACAAAAATATGTTGTAATGTTCCCATTAAGTTATTTCTGAATGTTTTCTGAACACTGAATGTTTTAAAAAACGTTTTTTCTTGGTTATGCGATCTGGGGAACATTCAAATTTGATCATTCTATTATGGAAACTTTCCTTTTCAATGTTCTCTGAACGTTCTGAAACAAAAAAACATTAGACAAATGTCCAACTATAAATCTTTGTGCTAAAGTTTTGACCAGATAACTTTGAACGAATGCTCTATTAATGCTGCTGGAAGAACGTTTGTTCTTAACGTTGAGAGAACCTTGTTCCCGGTTATCTGGGCATCTTCTGAGTGTGTTTGTCGTTCATTCAGACCGTTGAAACAGTTGCGTGCGGCGTTTCTTTCGTAGCTGTTGTTGGGTTTGGTAGAAAGCAGCGCTGGGTGTTCCTGCATTAGCGTGTGCAAGCGTGAACGTCTGTCTGAAACCCAACTGTCTCTCTAGATCTGTTCAGACGCTGCGCAGCCATGCGGAGGCTAATGCGGGTTACGCAATCCTTTCAGTGTCACAGTGAAGTCCTGGTGGGTTTCTCTCAGACCCCTCGTCAGCACACAAGAGCCTTCTGGGTCGTTTTCCAGACTATGAGAAATGCTCACATGACGTCTGACTAATATTTAGTCGTGCTGACCTTTGGTTTCACAGATATTTGTGAAGCCGGACAGTGAAAACTAACATGTTCCTGAAACCCTAAAACTGCCCGTGCGACAATAACACACACAAAATACCCCAAAAATTAAAGAATAGAAATTACATCGGTGTCATTAATATACTATAGTAGTTTTTCTCTTTTTTTAGTCTTTTTTTGTTTTTTTTTTCAAGTTTTTAGGTTTGTTTGTTTGTCATTTTTATTAGTTTATTTATTTGTCTATATAGTTTTTAGTCCTTTTTATTCCAGTTATAATTTTAGTTATTTTAATACTTCAACTTAAACTAAACAAAAATTAGAAATGCTGCTTTGGCAACTGAAATAAAATGCATTTTTAATATTTTAATTTGAATAAAAAAAAAATATTCTAATGGTTTTAATTTTGCTTTTAGTTGAATTATATATATATATATATATATATATATATATATATATATATATATATATATATATATATATATATATATATATATTATATAGCTTTGACAACAATAACACTTTTTTTGACTGATAAATTTGTATTATTTTGCTATTCTTTTAAATACTAGTTTTTATAGCATCAACATCTGCTGAAATCAAACTAAATCAAAATATTTAATTTATTGTATTTTAAACTACAATAGAAAATGACTATATAGAAAGCAGGGCTATTATAGATAACTAAAACAAAGCCATAGAAAACATTTGAACTGAAATAAAATAGTTAACATCTTAAACTTATTTTATTTCATCTAGTTGCCAAGGCATTTCTTATTTTCAGTTAGTTTAACTTAGTTTAATAAAACCTATATAGACATATTTAATAAAAAAAAACTAAGAAAAAAATCAAAAACACAACAAAATGACTAAAACTTTAACTAAATTTAAACAAATTAAAACTAACTTAAATTATTAATAACTATAATAGTATCTCAATACTAAAATGACTTGAATATTTTTGAGACTAGAACAGTTAATGTTTGAATTGACAAATCTTATTTCACAATATAATACATTTTATTTCATGGTATCGATATATATGGCAGTATTTATGCTATTAAATTACAAATATGACAAATACAATATAACAAAATCATGAATTAAATTAAACATTTTCAGGTACAAAAGGTTTATTTAGCAGAAATTGAATAATCAGATGTAAAAATACTGTATGAATTAAATATAAATGTATTCTTATTAGAGCTAAAACAGTTATTTCCTCTGTTGTTTGATTCACATTAATGACACAGAGCAGCAGGTTTATTAGGCTGCTGTCACTTTAAGACCAAACGCAGGGATCCATCACTGATTAACATCCGGATTACTGTTCACATTCACTCGAGAAATAACCAGCGGTTACATATTTAATACTCCACATGATGGCCATTTTGACATAACTGCTTATATATTCAACCATTCAAGCGCAATAAGACGTGAAGGAGAAGTGAATTTGCAATCACATGGTTTTATTGTGCTTAATAACTGTTTTTAACATCAATCGCGTCCCGCTCTAGTGTGTCATTCATGCTCTCTAACGAGACGTTTTTTTATCATCACCACCATATATACCGTCATGTGGTGTGTTACTCACGCGGTGGCAGTACTGGACGGCCGAGACGATCTGTCTGAAGAAGTGTCTGGCCTCGCTCTCAGAGATGCGCTGTCTCTCGCTGAGGTAGTCGTACAGATCTCCTTTACTGCCCAGCTCCATCACGATCACGATCTTGTCCTTGTTCTCAAACACTGAAACACAAGAGAATCAAAATTGTTCCACATTTTCTCAATGAAGGTCAGGGTTATTATTATTGTTAACTGAATCTAAAACATTTCTGTTAACTGAAATAAAGCAGAAATGAAATATTTCTTTGACACGGCATTAATGAGGCGTTATGTTAATGAGCGGGGCAGTAATTGTGGTGCACTGAAGCACACTAAAGCGGTTTTTGGGGTTTGTCTTGATTACATAATGAGAACAAAGAGGTTTGCGTGACAGAAGAATCCCAGCGATCCGGTTACACAACACATACGGCATTTACCTTCATATATGGTGATGATGTGAGGGTGACTGAGCGACGACATGATCTCGATCTCCCGCCGGATGTGGATCAGATCCTGCTCGTCCTTGATCTTCTCCTTACGGATGGACTTTATGGCCACCTGAAGGACGAAAACACACCATCTCAATTTCAGTCTGGTCCTAGGATCATCTGAGAGGCCAAGATGGTTTATGTATATGAAGAAGTTGTACTAAGCAATGCTTTATAAACCATAATCAATCATTTAAAATCAATTCTGTACTGGACAGGCAACCAGTCGGTGTTTCGAGTCTAGCAGCTCATTCTGAACCAGATGAAGACGGTTTAACAATACTCGGCTAACAGTTACAATAATCTAGTCTTACAGACATAAAAACATGAATAATCACTGGAGGACAAACACGGTTTAACCTTTGCTATTGATCTTAAATAAAAGAAACACGACCTGTTTATCAAATTTCAAAGAACTATCAAGTTGGACACCAAAGAAAGAGGTGAATTCGCCCAAGATAAAAGAGTTTTACTTGAATCTGAAGGAAAGCAAAACTGAAATAATCTTGTTCGGGTTCCTGAAAACCTTCAAATTATGCAACTTCCGAGATTTCACTTCTCAAGAGAACCGGTTTCCTCAAAGGTAGTGTCATGTGTGTAACAATGAAAAGATACTCCATGATTATGAAACACCGAACCTGAGAGTAACATATATAATGGAAACAAAACTGGGCCAAGAACGGATCCCTGGGGAACGCCACTAGACAACACAATACTGGTGACCAAAATGAGCTGGAAATGTCCTGTTAAAAAGGAAGGACCTGAACCACTGAATTCCCACTGTCTTTTGTAGGCGAGAGACGAGGATATCGAACGCTGCGCTAAGATTACACTATAGCCACTGCCAGAATCAATCGAAATCAAACAGGCCGTTTCTGTTAAACCCCGACTGAAAATGCTCAAAAATCTCATTTTGAACTACAAAAGTCTGCAGCTGATTTAATTTCAGATAAAAATGGAACTATTGAAGCTTATATTAATTAAAGTTAACTATCAAACATACGCTTAACTAATCTTGATGGAATAACATCACGACAACAGTTTGTAGGTTTAACTGCCCAACTATATTTATATAGTATAATATTTTTAACATGATTTAATATTAATAATATTTAGTTATTAAATATGAAATAAAAACAAAAATGTTAAATATTTACTAATATTAAACATGTTAACTATATTGATATAACCGTACAATACGTAACATAATTTAATATTTGTTTGTTTTTATTGCCATATCAGCATGTATGGCTAATTTTCATTAAAAATAAATAAATAAACATAATTAGCACAGTAATAGTAAAAAACAGCAGTTAATAATCAACTCACATAAATATAACAAACATTATATAAGATTTTTCATTTCAAAGTTTGATAAAAAAAAACGTAAGATTGTTCCTGATGAAACCTTAACGAACTTCCTGTGTAAAAACGTTGCCTAGTGACATTCAAAGCAGAATAAATGTGTTTTATAGACAGGAGTTTGACAAACATTACATACTGGTGGCATTTCATAATTTAATATTAACAGCATCCATTTATTATTTATTGACTAACAATTTAATGTTCATTTAAATATTTAATGATACATTTACATATTGCACAAATATCACCCGGCTGTGAAATGTGTTTACTTTAGTTTTTGGTCATTGATCATGAAACGATCTCTGCGTAAATCATCAAATTAAACTGATGCAAATAAAAGAAAAATATTGCGAATCTTCACTGTCACTATGATCTCACAGACTGCGACGTTTACGTCCGTCTAACGGCGTGATGTCAGTGAACGAGCGTTTGCATATGAAGGGCAGCGTTTGCATGCTGGTCTTTGTGTCTCGGCTCTTTTGTCTCTTTTGTGAGTCTGTATGCGAGTATCTGCGTGTCGTCAGGCATGTTTGAGATTCCTCAGGGTGTTTGTGCGTCAGACGCGTCTCTACGGGGTCAGCGCTGACCAGCAGATGGACAAACACAGACCTGGAGAAGGAATCTCGCACACCTGCGCTCCAGCGTCACGCTGCTTTACAGCCTCAAAACCACCAGAGAACCTTGATTTCTAAGAGAGGAAACGCTCTCAGGACGTTCTCTCAAAGTTATGAACGAACGCTCTTCCAGTAACGTCGTTCGTTCAAAAACGTTTATTTCTGAAATGTTTTAGTTGGACGTTCATCAAACGTTTTAGAGAACTTTCAACTTTCAGAATGTTTGAAAAATGATACAATAAAACACTCACATTACCAAGAAGAAACATTTGTCGAGAACATTCAGAAATAACGTTTTAATAATGGAACAGAAACGTTCTAGAATATTTTTAGCTAGCTGAGGCCGCAGTTATAATGATAAACATGTTTTTGCAGGAGTTACGATAAACTGCCACGCTTCAGAGAGCTCTATAAATAGCCGAACCCGTCCGGCGTGCTATCAGAAGCATCGAGCGAGTCGGAGTCTGTTATCGCTGCGGAAAGGGAAAGAGGTCAGACGGCATTTACTCAAGATGTGTCCTGACTCGCCCAAACTCTCTCTTTCCTGAGAAGAATCACATATTTCCAAGAAACCCTAGAGGGAAAGTGACTCTACACCAAACAATGAGTCTTCTGGCTTCATTGTGTCCGGATCATTGAGGAAACACATGAGGTGTTTGCAGGGTAAACTCCGGGGGATACTGAAGGAAAACACCTGACTGATGCTTTCTGAGGTTTGAGGAGAAACTGATTTCTGACGCTTGCTTCCTGCTTCCCTGTTTGAGCTCAAATGAAAGCAAAACGATTAAACAGTAACAAACTCGACTGGAAATGGAAAATGAAATGAACCAAATTGGCTGTTCAAGTAATTTTAACAAGCCGACTTACAAAAATCAAGTTGAAATTGCTTAAGTTATCTTTACAGCACATAAATCTAGCAAAAATTAGTTTTGTGCCTATAAGGTGAGAAAAACTAACTTTATCGCGGATATTTTCTCAGAAAACGGGTTTATTCTCATAAACGTTCTTGTTTTCAGGATGTTTTCACTGGAAAACAAGAGAAAAACACACGCACTATAATGGTTCATATCAGTCAGCGAAGCTCCAGACGAATCAAAAATGACAAAAGCATTCAGCACGAGTCTGCTGGAGTCAAACGTGATGTCACTTCCTGCAGGATATGACTGATAAACAGTGGTCTGACAGAAGCTAAACCGCTGGACGGCCCTGAAAACAGCAGCTGTCGTTATCAGGGGTCAAGGGTCAGGTCACACTTCACCCTGCAGTCACTAGAGGAGTGCGTGCGAGCGCAGGTAATGGAGGGCTGGGCGGCTCCGCAGAACCGGTTTGATGAACAAAACAACAGCTGCGTTTTATCTCCACGTCACTCTGTTTTTCACCGCAGATGATCGAGCTCGACCCTCACAAACATCTTCATCCATATGAAAAATATTCAAAATCCCAAAGCCATCCATGAAACTCACAAAAACACTGTTTTATTTTATTATGAACTGTTCTTTTATTTATTTATAACTGTGGCGATTTATTCTTTCTGAATGTTTTTTATTATTTATGAGCATATTATAATAATATAATTAGTATTAAAATGATGTGATAATTCTAATAAACACATCAGTCATACAAAAAAATACAATAAAATATTAGATTTAACATTAATGATATAATGATTTAATATTAATGATATTATAATATTATACATAAATAATAAAATAACACCAATGCATTCATGAATATTAAATGACCAGTTACAAAGATGTATGCTTTATTTATTGAAAGCATTTATTATTTATGAGTAATTTATAATAATAAAATTAAAATAGTGTGATAAATCTAATAAACACATCAGTCATACAAAAAAATACAATAAAATATTAGATTTATCCTAATTATTTAATATTAATGATATTATAATATTATTCATAACACATTTCCATGGTTAGAAGGTATTTGCTCTTATATATTCTAGTATTATTAATAAATAATAAAATCATTAATGAATACTAAATTACCAATTATAAAGATGTATGCTTTATTTATTGAATGCATTGGTGTTATTGTATTATTTGTGAGTAATTTTTAGTAATAAATTAGTATTAAAACAGTGTGATAAACACATTAGTCATACAAAAAAATACAATAAAATATTAGATTTATCCCAATGATTTAATATTAATGATATAATATTATACATAAATAATAAAATAACACCAACGCATTCATGAATATTAAATGACCAGTTATAAAGATGTATGCTTTATTTACTGAATACATTTTATTATTTATGAGTAATTTATAATAATAAAATTAGTATTAAAATAGTCTAATAACACATCAGTCGTAGCCTACATAAACACTAAAATATTAGATTTATCTCAATTTAATATTATATTATTAAATAACACATTTCCACAGATTTACTCTTATATTATCTAATATTATTTTATAAATAACACATACATGAATATTAAGTGAGCAGTTAAAGATGCATTATTTTATTATTAATGAGTGATTTATAATAAGATCATTAATATTAAAGCAGTGTGACAAATCTAATGTCTTGTTTATGAATAAGTCTCTCTCACCGTTCTTCCGGATCGGTCCATGGCTTTCTTCACCCGTCCGTACGTGCCCTTCCCGAGGGTCTGCAGGAACTCGTACCGGTGTTTGAGGTTGTGTTTGTGATGGTGCCTCTTCACCGCCTGACGCCTCGCGGGAGCCGCTGCCGGATCCCCCGCAGCCCGTCCGGACCCGTCGCCCTCCATGAGCTTTACACACGCGCAGATATCACGGAATGACGTGCTCTCATGTCGCGTGCAGGTGAGACTGAGCGGCGCGCGCTGATCATCCGCACTGACTAGAGTTGAGTCGCGTGTGGGCGGGGCGCTGTTCAGTGGGCGTGTCTCTAACCGTAAGTACCGCCCTCGCGCTTGTCAATCGACAGGTGGGCGTGTCTAGCTGTGTGTAACAGTCAGTAATGATTAACGCCTCTGTGTGTTTGTGCGCTTCATATAATGTCCACACGGTGGCGCTAATACGGCGTGAAAACTTTCCCATTTTCATCATTCCGTTCCACTAATAAAACTGAAAGTACACTATTGGGAAGTAACTTTTACAACAAAACTCCCCCTTAAATCCTCCCAAAAATATAATTAAGCAAAAATCCCCCTTAAATTTAATTTGTTTTATTAGTAGTTTTTAATTATGTTTTTAATTCCAGTTAATCTTTTTTATGATCTTTGCAAGCCAGTTTCATTAAAACACAATGCCAAATTTACTTTAATAGCCTATTGTTTATTATATATACATGTATTAAAGTGTTACTTCACCCAAAAATGAAAATGTCATTTATTACTCACCCTCATGCCGTTCCACACCCGTAAGACCTTCGTTCATCTTCAGAACACAAATTAAGATATTTTTTATGAAATCTGATGGCAATATTTGATGACATATGATCCAATGACATATTTAAATCAGTTCATGTGAGTACAGTGGTTCAATATTAATATTATAAAGCCACAAGAATATTTTTGGTGCGCCAAAAAAACAAAATAACGACTTATATAGTGATGGCCGACTTCAAAACACTGCTTCAGGAAGCTTCGGTGCATTATGAATCTTTTGTGACGAATCAGCGGTTCGAAGCACCAAAGTCACGTGATTTTAGACGTTTGGCGGTTTGACACGCGATCCGAATCATGATTCGACACAAAAGATTCATAACGCTCCGAAGCTTCCTGAAGCAGTGTTTTGAAATCGGCCATCACTATATAAGTCGTTATTTTGTTTTTTTGGCGCACCAAAAATATTCTTGTGGCTTTATAATATTAATATTGAACCACTGTACTCACATGAACTGATTTAAATATGTTTTTAGTACATTAATGGATCTTGAGAGAGGAAATGTCATTGCTGGCTATGCAGGCCTCACTGAGCCATCGGATTTCATCAAAAATATCTTAATTTGTGTTCTGAAGATGAATGAAGGTCTTACGGGTGTTGAACGACATGAGGGAGAGTAATTAATGAAATTATTTTCATTTTTAGGTGAGCTAACCCTTTAAATCCATAGACTGACAAACATTGATTTAATTTGTGTCTTGAGTTTAATCACTAGAGGTCGCCAGAGTACTGCTCTGAATTTCCATCAGTGTACATGTAGTGCACTACTGTAGTACACTACACTGACTGTGCATCACTGGTGCTGAATTTGAGCCGCATACTACCCTCACTATTTCTCCCATAGAAAGATATGGTTAATGTAGTATGAGTAGTATACTAGTATGCAGTTACGATTTCAGCATGTGTTCCCGAGTGCATACTTCACTGTGCACAGCGTTTATGCTAATATTTACAGAGGAAATTGTGACGATTTGATGACTTTTTGAGTCGTACATAGTTGAATTTGAAAATAAAAAGGAAAAATATTAAGATTAGATAAGTTTAGCTGGATGCTAATGCTGTCATGCAACAATGCAATATAGCCTATATATATATATATGAGATAGTTTTATTAAGTATAAAAAATCATGCTTGGGTAAATCTTAATTATGACATAAAGAGTCGAAATTATGACAGATTAAAAAGACATGATTTTGACTTTTTATGTCATAATTATAATTTTTATGTTCAACAGAGCACGATTTATTTTCTCATGTGGCGGAATTGGGCTTCTATTATATTAGTATCTTTCCCATAAATAATAAAGTACATGTTTTTAGTAGATACTATAAGTGTTTTCGCTATGCTGAGCGGACTACATTTCCCAGCATGCACCAGCCGCGCCGCGCTCCGCCCACCGAACGTCCTTCTCTCCAAATGGAAGAGCAGCAGCAGCAGCGGCTGGCAGCGCAAAACTCCCGTATTTGGGCTGAAAAGTGAAACATTCCGAACCGAAGCAACACAAACACCGGGATTATCGATGATCGGCGGGGGGGAAGCTGTCGAACCGCCGCGAACCAGAACCAGCGACCCGGTTCGGCCTCCGGTCCGCCCGAGTGTGTGTTTCTGACACACACACACACACACACACACACACTAGTGTTGTTGTTGTTGTGTTGGCTCGGTCCATCCCGCAGTGATTCGGGCCTCTGGACAAACACCGGGCGTTCATTCGTGTGTCTGGACTCGTTTGGATGGATATGTGACACAAACACGCGTCGCTCCGGGTTCTGGTCCAGGATCAGGATGGAGAACCCGCAGAAAGCAGGTCCGCTGCTCCGCGATCTGACCCGAGCCTTCAACCACTACAACAAACACAACGTCTTCCTGAAGAAGAACCTGAAGGAGACCATCACCTTCTTCAGAGAGATCCGACAGAATCACAGCAACACCTGCAGCAGCAGCAGCACATCTGGACTCACTCCGGATTCAGGTCAGTCCGGTTCTGACGTGTTTGAACACAGACTCCGTTACATATTTACAACTAATGAGCGTGTTTTTCCCAACAATTTTATTTCTATAAATAGAAATAAATATGATCATTAGACTACTATTACAATAAACACATAATATGCATTATTTATACATTTTAATATATTTATGCTAAAAACGATTAATTGTTAAACTACACATTTCTCACGAATTTTACTGTTATTATTACGTTGAATTAGTATTCAATGCTTTATTTTAAGTTTTAGTACTTTTGTTTAAATCCTAATATTTTTTCCTTAAATTTTCTGAATTTAATATTTTCTATTTTTAGTTTTTGTAATTTTACTATTTAAACGTAAACCTATTTTATTTACGTATTTTTAACTTTTTAATTATAAGTTTTATTGTGCGTTTTTATTGCGGTTATCAAAAATGATTTTTAATTGTTTTAGTTAATAATAAGAACATATAAAGTTACTTTAAAAGATCAATAGGTTACGTCACCTGTAAATACTGTCGTTTGGGTTTCATTCTTTAAAGACGAGACAAATAAAGTCATTGATCAGTGGAGCTGTTATCAAACGACTATAACCAATGGATATCGGTTGAACCGGTTATCAGTGGGTTATCATTGGTGTGTGATTGCGTTGTTAGTTGTCAGTGATTCCTGATGACTGTGTGTGTGTGTGTGTGTGTGTGTGTGTGTGTGTGTGTGTGTGTGTGTGTGTGTGTGTGTGTGTGTGTGTGTGTCCTGCAGGAGGTTTAGTGTTAACAGCAGAAAATGTCTTGAACAGGATTTAGTGCGAAATAAGCAGCTTAACTGCTGTGAACAGAGTCGCATTCAACTGAACCAAAGTACCAAACACTCGACAATACTTTATACACACACACACACACACACACACACATTCTGCTGCCAGATGTATGTCACAAAAACATGACCAACTCATGCATCGCCATCAAATCTAAAGATGAAAGTCAGAAATTATATTCGACATTAAAAATCAAGCCTGTTTTAATATTATTTTCATGACATTTTCATTAATGTCACGAGTAAGAATTTGAAGAATGCATCTGAATTTTGAGCAGTATGAGGAATATTGTACTGTTGTTACTTTGATGTTGCACGTGTGTGTGTGTGTGTGTGTGATGTCTTTCCTGTAACAAAAGAGTTTAGCTTGTTCTGACGCAAGCTTCCTCTGGTTTCTCAATAAAATCATTGAGCTGGTTTAATCTGCCGCAGAAAGCATCGGTTTCAGTGACACTGATGTTGGTCTCGTCTCAGACTCACTGACGTCTCACGGAGGTTCAGTTCACTCTCACAACCTTTGACCCTGGCCCATGTGACCCCTGGTCTTTTCCCTGGACCGCACACACACTCTTGCGTGTTTTCATGCATGTTTTTGCGTAGATCAGCCTGTGATTTATAAAAGTAGGTGCATCTCATTTCTCAGGCCTGTCTGATCTCGTCTCGTGTGTTTCTCACTGCTGTGTTCAGGCTTGTTTTCAGCACCAATCAGAGCGCAGCGTTTCTGGCCACGCCCTCATGAACTCATGTAAACACACAGAACCTGCAGTCATGAGCCGCAATCATGCTTCAGTCTGTAACAAACAATATATTCAAGTCTTTGATGTTTTACACATTTGAATTCTTATTCACTAAATGCATTGTATTTTTTTTTATATTATGTAAAAAGCATTGCTTTTAACAAATACATTTAAATGAATGACTTTGAATGCTACAAAACTTATATATATATATATATATATATATATATATATAAACTTTTATTATTTCAGTTAATTCATTAATTTAATTTTTTGCACAATTTTATAACAATTTGATTACGAATTAGTGCAGAGACTCGCACATGACATGCAGGAAAAGATATGCATGTTGCAGCCAGAATCTAAATTGTGCCCACGATATAATAATTCGCTCCCTCGTTTTATTAAATCGAATACAAAAATGAAATCAAATCCGTTAAATCAAATTGAAGAAGCGAATTAGTACAACATGGCCACAATTTACAAAATCGAGGGAACTAATTATATTGTGCGCACAATTTAGTAAAATGAGAACAAATTCTTAATTTGTCAATGACGTGACGGGTCATTTTTTTTGTCCAAAGGCCTTTATAATAATAAAAAACACAGATGTGACAGATCACTTTTATTGAATCCAAAAGGTTTTAATTATATTTTGCTACATATAAAGGTATTTTAAAGATTTTGAAGTGTCTAAAAGTCATTCGGTTTAACCGTCCAAAGGCCAATACAGCCGTTTCACTGGTGATTAAAATATCTTTTAAATTGTAATAAATGTATATATTTTTAATTCTGGCATGATTTTTTTACATCAGATATCAACATAGTGCAAAATGACATTAAAATGATGTGTAGAAGTCGTTGCTTTGTTATGAGAAAGAAAGAATGAATTTCATTGATGTCATTCGGAGTAACCAATATAAAGAGACCATTTTGGATCAAGTTATGCGGTCAATATCATGTGACAGGATGTGACATCATTCAGGACCACATGGTCATGGTCAACTAACTCTCTCTTAACTATTTGATAAATTCATGTTTTCTCTTGATCATACGCATGTCCCGAAACATCAGGTCATTCGGTGCAACCGCTATAAAACATGGAAAATGTTGTAATATTTTAAAAACTTGTACTAAATACAAAATGTTTGATTGTCCTTTTGCTAGATATCAGCCTGTTAACATTGTTTGAAAATATCGTCATTTGGTGTAACCAAAAGTGTAATTTGGTAAAACCGAAATTTTGGTTAAACCAAATGACTTTTTGGTGACAAATTTTGTGTAAAAATAACAAAAGCAGTGATAATTGATTATAAAAAACAACATAATCTCATTGATGACACTTAATGAAACCTTATTTGCCAATGACCCAGATATATATATCTTTATTTTTGTGATAAATTCATAATTTAATTTTTGTGCAATACATTTCCAATTTTTTGTTAACCATTTAACCACAAATTAGCAACTTTGAATACTACAAAACATGCATAAATGTCTGTATTGATTTATTTATTTATTATAACTGCTGTTACTCAAATTAAATATGACTGATGAGATGATACTTTCAGCCTGTTCAGACAGCGAATCTCACTCTGAGGCGTCGGTATGTGAGCGCAGCATTAATCATCGGTTTATGGTGTGATGGCGTTTGTTAGCGTGTTAGCATGCAGCAGTCAATCAGATTACGGCGGGAAGCCGCGTGTGCAGTGCTGTTGTATAAGGCAGTGACTCAGCAGCACTGGGATTATGAGCACTCCTTAATAATATCCAGAATGACTCGCGGCTCTGTGTGTGTGTGTTTAGTCGGTCCGGCTCAGAGACGGTCATGAGATGCAGGCCTCAGGACACACCAACCCAAAGCTTGTTTTTCTACACACTGAAGCATCTCAGACACTAGAAACATCTGCTCTTCCATGCTTTTCTGAGAATCAATTCAAAGCTTTGATTCAGCGATTCATATGCATCATAAATCTTTATAAAAGTCTCTGTGTGGCATTTTTATGAATTAAATAATTTTTTCCTCTAGTTTTTGCAACCAATCTGGTGGAAAATCTTCTAAACGAAATATTAAAATGATTGTTTTAGTATAAATATGTGTAGGTAAGTATTCATATATGGTAATCGTATGTCTCCTTGTCTCTCTCAGGTCAGCTCAGCTGCATCTCGTTCCCGCGTCACGATGAGGATTATCTGCAGAATGTTGTCGGTAGCACCCCCTATATTCTCATCCTGGGTCAGGACTGTTCGGCCCGATACCAGCTCCTGAACTGCCTGCTGGGAGAGAGGCTCCTCCCCCTGGGCTCTGAGGCGGGCGGGGCCTGTGGCGCGGAGGGCGGGGCCTGCAGGAGGAGGAAGTTGTGTTTCACGCACGGCCGTCAGACGCGGTTGAGTCTGGCGTTGCCCGGACAGTACGAGCTGGTGCATCAGCTGGCGGCTCACTGCGGCCGCTGGGATACGGTGCCCCGCGAGGACCTGGAGATCCAGGAGTGCGAAGATCCCGCGCAACGATTGGCCGAGCTGGAGATCACGCTCCATCACGCACTGCTGCAGGTCAGCGGTCATGTAGTCCTAACATTAAATATGGTTTCATTTGGTGAGAAAAGTTACAGGAGCATTGGAAACATCAATCAGCTTCTCATTCTCTGGTGTTTATATAACCCTGTTCTGTGGATCTGGTGCACTTCACATGACCACAGATGAAAAAAAAAAAAAAAAAAAGCCCACTAGTTGCTGCTATGGTGATGTGTGTCTCCGTGGTGATGGGAAAACTGTGTCCCTCCTATAAATACTTGGTGGATTCGGTCATGGCTGAATTCCTTTCTTTCATGAGTTCATTTGTTTTCATGACTGAAAAGAGTTATAATCTCAGTACTTGGACAGGTTCAGATCTCTCTTAGATCAGACTCAACTTAGTCGCAAATCAGACTTCAGCAAGTCTAAAAATCCTCGGATCAGTCTCTAAACAAAAGCTATCAAACTGATCCGTTTCCGATCAGTGTCATTCCAGATCAGGATGTGGGATCAGTTAAATTAAGCTTTTCAATCAGTCACAAATCAGACTCAATCTTGGAGGAGTTGTGAATTAGATTCAGATTCGTCTAAATCAATGAGATCAGTCTGCTATCAAACTCTGATCAGTTTCATATCAGTCTCGAATCATAATCAGATCAGACTCTGGTTCTGGAATCAAACTCAGTCTGATCAAATGGGGCTCAAATTAGAGTCAAACCAGTTTTGTTATAATGTCTTGGATCTGTTGCTAATCAAACTTAGATCAGTCTCAAATCAGACTCACTCTTATATCAGTTTTAAATCTCTCTCTAATTAGTCTAAAATTACTCATTTCAGTCTGCAGACAAACTCAGATCTGTCTTAAATCAGACTGTGCCATGGATGAGCCTCAAATCAGAGTCAAACCAGTTTTGCATCATTTGGGTCTTGGATCAGTTGCAAATCAGATTTGGACTCATTAAAAATAGACTCAGATCACTTTGGTCAAAGTCAGATCAGTCTCAAATCAGACTCAGTCTTGGATCAGTTGCAAATCAGATTTCATTTAGCCTAAAACACTCTGTTCAGTCTGCTATCAGACTCTGATCCATTTCAGATTGGTTTTTGGATCTGTCTTGTATCAGACTCGGCCTTGTATGAGACTCAAGTCAAATTTAATTTCACAATCAGACTCATTAAGGTCTTGGATCGGTTTCAAATCAGACTCAATCTTAGATCAGTTGCAAATTAGACTCCAGTTAAATTCTGATCGAACTCAGATTGGTTTCGGATCTGTCTTGAATCCGACTCGGCCTTGAATGGGACACAAATCAGAGTCAAGTCAGTTTTGCTTCATTAAGGTCTTGGATCGGTTAAAAATCAGACTCAGATCACTTTGGACAAGTCAGATGAGTTTCAAATCCTCGAATGGAACTCAAATCAGAGTCAAATCAGTTTGGCATCAGACCCATTAATGTCTTGGACGGGTTCAAATCAGACTCAATCTTAGATCAGTTGTAAATCAGACTCCAGTTAATCTAAAAACACTCAAATGAGTCTGCTAGACTCCTATCAGAGGATCGTCTTGAATCAGACTGCCTCGAATGGGACTTTTGCATCATCAAGGTCTTGGATCAGATTTGGATTGGTTGAAAATCAGACTCAGATCACTTTGGTCAAATACGATCAGTCTCAAATCAGACTTGGATCAGTCTAAAACACTGTTCAGTCTGCTAGACTCCTATCAGAGTCCGATCAGATTCTGATCCAACAGATTGGTTTCGGATCAGACTCTGGCTCGAATGGGAAATCAGACTTAATCTTAGATCATTTGCAAATCAGGCTGAGTTCAGACTTGGGTCAAAGCAGACTCAGATCAGACTCGAACAGTGTGTTCGTCTCAGAACAGATTTTCTGCATGATTCTCTCTTGCGGTTTGTAACTCGTGTGTGTTTGTTCAGCGAAGTTTGCCGTCACACACATCTGCTAGAATCACGTCTGCTCTCAAATGAACTCCTTCTGTTTTTGGTCGGCACACACACGTTAGCGCCCAGGCGTTAATTAGCGTCCGTCCCTGCGCGGGGCTTGTGGTTCGGTCCCAGCGTACGCTGACAGCGAGGAGTGAAATCTGTGCATCCTGTGAACACATTCCCAGCATTCCTGCTAACACACACACACACGCACGCGTCTTTCTGTCGAGCAGCGTTAGCTGCAGTAGTGGAGAGCGTGTTTGATGCGTGTGAATCAGATCTTTGTTGGGTTCAGGTCTGATGGGCCCGCGGCTCAGCCGGCCGTTTATGAGGAGCCGTGTTTGCAGGCCATCTTTGTTCCAGAGAGACTTCAGCGCTCTATCGCTCTTGTGTCAGAGACGGCACTGACTGACTCTATTGTGCTAGTGTGCTACTGCTCTTTATTCTCGCTCTGCCACTGCGGGTTTGGTGTAATCATACTGCCGAACTTTGACCCTCCCTATCTGATATTTCTTGAACCTTTCTCTTTATCTGTAGAAACACCTACACAAGCTCATTTCACACAGTCAGGAAACATGCAAGATAAATAAGAAATGTGTAATTAATATCACTTTGCAGATATATTAAGAACCTTTGCGCAGATTGAAAATATTGTGGATATTAACTATTAACTGAGAAGTGTGTATTGAAGATATCCTCAAAACACTGATCAAAACTTGTTTTCATTTATCAATGTTTTTTCATAAACTAATTTGATGACTAAAATTGACTAAAATGTATCACTAAATTTTATTGACCAAACATATAAAACTTTGACTTTGAGAAAATATTCAAACACATTTTATTATTGTGTATTTGTTTTATTTATATATAAATTGAAACGTCAAAACAAACACGTGAAAACTGTTTTTGATATAAAAATAATTGATCTTCTAAAATAATGTGTACACTATTATCATTTTCAATTTAGTTGAAAAGTTACATTTTAATTACACCACATACCAAATTATTATGCAAGTGACATATCAGTAAGATTTCAGTAGAATAAACATTCAGATTTTAGTTTTTCTAAGAAAATGTTTGTTTGTTTATTTCTCCAAGTCTTTTTTTAGATAACTTATCAGTCTCAGACAAAATAATTTGCCAGATCTATGGAAACTCTACTTAGAGGTTGTTCCACATTATTAAGCAAGTCACAGTTCTCATGCAATATGGGGAGGAAGAAAGATCTTTCTGAAGATGAAAAGCATGAAATGGTGCAATGTTGTGCAAAAGGCATGAAAACAACTAATATTGTGTGAAAACGTAGATTATCGAATTATCATCAGATTTGTGAGTGATTTAGAGCACAGCAGAACTCGGTCAGATAAAGGCTTATTAATGAAAGTTTCTGTCAAAAAATTAATTGTATTAAAAGGGCAGCTATAAAAAAAGCCAGTGTTGAGCAGCAAACAGGTATTTGAAGCTGCTGGTGTCTCTGGAGTCTCAAGAAGATCTCCACTCACTCACAAATCTTGTGATAATTTGATAATCTCCATTCAGTTTCACACAATATTAGTTGTTTTCATGCCTTTTGCACAACATTGCACCATTTCATGCTTTTCAAGTGTGAAATTAAACCCAATATTGAGACATTTTGATTTGTTTTTATTTGCGCATTGCTTGAAACGTGCATCAACATTTAACTTAATGATGAATGTGTTCTTCTGTAATTTTGCTGACAGGAAGTGAAGATCATGGTTCTTCCGTGTCGTAATGTCCAGCCCGTGGAGGAGGCTCTGGAGGACTGCAGGCGCGGCATCCTTCCCATAATCCTCTACGCCGTCAGCAAGGACACGCTGAGCCCGGAGCAGCTGAAGGAGCTGCACAAGGTGCGCGAGACGCTGCCGTACCCCGTCTGCTTCATCCGGATCCCGACGGACGCATCGCCCGAACCGCCCCGTTCCGCGGAGAAGGAGCGCAGCGCTCTGTTCACGCAGCTCGCGTCTCTGGAGCTCATCGGCGGCTCGGCGGGAAACTGCGCCTGCGGGGCTCCGGCACAGACGCCCGGCAAGATGCAGGGCATTCTGGGAGAGAGTCTGGAGCGCCTGCACCGCGTGTTGGTGCCGTTCATCAGGCAGGTGCTGCAGAACCAGCAGGTGGAGGCGGCGACGCTGCTGAACGCCGTCCACTGCCGCTGCCTGGACCTCTTCATCAACCAGGTGACCTTACAGAAGATGAGCTGATGTGATGTTCAGGCTGAAGAGGTTTTGACGCTGTGTGTGTTTCCAGGCCTTCGACATGCAGCGGGATCTTCAGATAACGCCGCGGCGTCTGGAGTACACGCGCGAGAAGGAGGGCGAGCTCTTCTCCTCCCTCATGGCCATCGCCAACCGCAAGCAGGAGGAGATGAAGGAGATGATCGTGGAGACGCTCGGCAGCATGAAGGAACAGCTGCTGGAGGACGCCGCCAACCTGGAGTTCACAGGTCAGAGGTCAAAGCACTTCCTGCGGCATTCGGGTGTTAATTACATCGCACTCTGCTATCCAAACAGAACAAAATTACAACATTTCAAAGGTTTTGAATCATTGTTCATTTATATTCTCATGTTTAGTTTATTGTTTCAGTTTAGTTTCTTTTAGTTTCAGTTTCAGAGTTTGGTAGATTCAGTTTATTTTGTTTTTATTGTAGTATTTTAGGGCTGTCAGAGTTCATTCAGAAAGATGAAGCAGCATTACATTTCTCCATTTTGTCTGTTTAGTGCAGGCTTGTTAAAGTTTTATAATATAACTAATGTATCTAAAACTAAAATAAACTTGTGGCCATTTCTGTTTTATTTTATTTTAGTTCAATGTTTTTTTTTCTTTGAGGTTTTTTTTTTTTTTTTGTTAGGTAAAATAATAGTTTAGTTTTGTTCATTATGGGATTAAACCGTTAAATATGATGCTCTGAAACCACTGAGAGCCTAGAAAGAGAAACTTCCCCTTTGCTAGCGTGTGTGTGGATCTATTGTGGTTAAACGTGACTGTGTGAGGGGAAATCCACTGGTAGTTATTATTGTGTGTTTGAGGATATTCATTAGTGTTAATGGGTGTCACGTGGCTGTCCTGTTACCATAGCAACAGATGATGAGAATCAAAAGTGAAAAGCTGTGTCTCCTTTCAAAGGCTGCTTCATAGAACACACAATACGCTCTGGGTAATGTTTATCAGTACATCCTTACAGCAGCACAGTCATGTAGATGAACTCCATCGGTGGTTTCTCTGTGTTGCAGACATCATCATGACATCTAACTCTGAGCCCATGAGCCCTAAAGACATCAAGGTGTGCATCAGTCAGATCCAGGATCTGATCGTGATCCGGCTCAACCAGGCCGTGGCTAATAAACTCACCAGCTCCGTGGACTACCTGCGGGAGAGCTTCGTGGGAACGCTGGAGCGATGCCTGGGCAGCCTGGAGAAATCCACGGCCGAGCCCTGCGCGCACAACGTCACCTCCAACCACCTCAAGCAGGTACACACATGCCGTACACACTCATCTCCATCGCTCGCATCATCTCCATCGCTCGCATCATCTCCATCGCTCGCATCATCTCCATCCCTTACATCATCTCCATCCCTTACATCATCTCCATCGCTCGCATCATCTCCATCGCTCGCATCATCTCCATCGCTCGCATCATCTCCATCCCTTACATCATCTCCATCCCTTACATCATCTCCATCGCTCGCATCATCTCCATCCCTTACATCATCTCCATCCCTTACATCATCTCCATCGCTCACATCATCTCCATCGCTCGCATCATCTCCATCGCTCGCATCATCTCCATCGCTCGCATCATCTCCATCGCTCGCATCATCTCCATCCCTTACATCATCTCCATCCCTTACATCATCTCCATCGCTCTCATCATCTCCATCGCTCGCATCATCTCCATCCCTTACATCATCTCCATCCCTTACATCATCTCCATCGCTCACATCATCTCCATCGCTCGCATCATCTCCATCGCTCGCATCATCTCCATCGCTCGCATCATCTCCATCGCTCGCATCATCTCCATCGCTCGCATCATCTCCATCGCTCGCATCATCTCCATCGCTCGCATCATCTCCATCGCTCCCATCATCTCCATCCCTTGCATCATCTCCATCCCTTGCATCATCTCCATCCCTTACATCATCTCCATCCCTTACATCATCTCCATCCCTTACATCATCTCCATCGCTCACATCATCTCCATCGCTCGCATCATCTCCATCCCTTACATCATCTCCATCCCTTACATCATCTCCATCCCTTACATCATCTCCATCGCTCGCATCATCTCCATCCCTTACATCATCTCCATCGCTCGCATCATCTCCATCCCTTACATCATCTCCATCGCTCGCATCATCTCCATCGCTCACATCATCTCCATCGCTCACATCATCTCCATCGCTCACATCATCTCCATCGCTCGCATCATCTCCATCCCTTGCATCATCTCCATCGCTCACATCATCTCCATCCCTCACATCATCTCCATCGCTCGCATCATCTCCATCGCTCGCATCATCTCCATCCCTTACATCATCTCCATCGCTCACATCATCTCCATCCCTCACATCATCTCCATCGCTCACATCATCTCCATCGCTCGCATCATCTCCATCCCTTACATCATCTCCATCGCTCACATCATCTCCATCGCTCACATCATCTCCATCGCTCGCATCATCTCCATCCCTTACATCATCTCCATCCCTTACATCATCTCCATCCCTTACATCATCTCCATCGCTCACATCATCTCCATCGCTCGCATCATCTCCATCCCTTACATCATCTCCATCGCTCACATCATCTCCATCCCTCACATCATCTCCATCCCTCGCATCATCTCCATCGCTCGCATCATCTCCATCCCTTACATCATCTCCATCCCTTACATCATCTCCATCCCTTACATCATCTCCATCGCTCGCATCATCTCCATCCCTTACATCATCTCCATCGCTCGCATCATCTCCATCCCTTACATCATCTCCATCGCTCACATCATCTCCATCCCTTACATCATCTCCATCCCTTACATCATCTCCATCGCTCGCATCATCTCCATCCCTTACATCATCTCCATCGCTCGCATCATCTCCATCCCTTACATCATCTCCATCGCTCACATCATCTCCATCCCTTACATCATCTCCATCCCTTACATCATCTCCATCCCTTACATCATCTCCATCGCTCACATCATCTCCATCCCTTACATCATCTCCATCCCTTACATCATCTCCATCGCTCACATCATCTCCATCCCTTACATCATCTCCATCCCTTACATCATCTCCATCGCTTGCATCATCTCCATCGCTCGCATCATCTCCATCCCTTGCATCATCTCCATCGCTCCCATCATCTCCATCCCTTACATCATCTCCATCCCTTACATCATCTCCATCCCTTACATCATCTCCATCGCTCACATCATCTCCATCCCTTACATCATCTCCATCCCTTACATCATCTCCATCCCTTACATCATCTCCATCCCTTACATCATCTCCATCCCTTACATCATCTCCATCGCTCGCATCATCTCCATCGCTCGCATCATCTCCATCGCTCGCATCATCTCCATCCCTTACATCATCTCCATCCCTTACATCATCTCCATCGCTCGCATCATCTCCATCGCTCGCATCATCTCCATCGCTCGCATCATCTCCATCGCTCGCATCATCTCCATCGCTCGCATCATCTCCATCGCTCGCATCATCTCCATCCCTTGCATCATCTCCATCGCTCGCATCATCTCCATCGCTCGCATCATCTCCATCGCTCGCATCATCTCCATCGCTCGCATCATCTCCATCGCTTGCATCATCTCCATCGCTTGCATCATCTCCATCGCTCGCATCATCTCCATCCCTTGCATCATCTCCATCCCTTACATCATCTCCATCCCTTACATCATCTCCATCCCTTACATCATCTCCATCCCTTACATCATCTCCATCCCTTACATCATCTCCATCCCTTACATCATCTCCATCGCTCACATCATCTCCATCGCTCACATCATCTCCATCGCTCACATCATCTCCATCGCTCACATCATCTCCATCCCTTACATCATCTCCATCCCTTCCATCATCTCCATCGCTCGCATCATCTCCATCCCTTGCATCATCTCCATCGCTCCCATCATCTCCATCCCTTACATCATCTCCATCCCTTACATCATCTCCATCCCTTACATCATCTCCATCGCTCACATCATCTCCATCCCTTACATCATCTCCATCCCTTACATCATCTCCATCCCTTACATCATCTCCATCCCTTACATCATCTCCATCCCTTACATCATCTCCATCGCTCGCATCATCTCCATCGCTCGCATCATCTCCATCGCTCGCATCATCTCCATCCCTTACATCATCTCCATCCCTTACATCATCTCCATCGCTCGCATCATCTCCATCGCTCGCATCATCTCCATCGCTCGCATCATCTCCATCGCTCGCATCATCTCCATCGCTCGCATCATCTCCATCCCTTGCATCATCTCCATCGCTCGCATCATCTCCATCGCTCGCATCATCTCCATCGCTCGCATCATCTCCATCGCTCGCATCATCTCCATCGCTTGCATCATCTCCATCGCTTGCATCATCTCCATCGCTCGCATCATCTCCATCCCTTACATCATCTCCATCCCTTACATCATCTCCATCGCTCACATCATCTCCATCGCTCACATCATCTCCATCGCTCACATCATCTCCATCGCTCACATCATCTCCATCCCTTACATCATCTCCATCCCTTACATCATCTCCATCGCTCGCATCATCTCCATCGCTCACATCATCTCCATCGCTCACATCATCTCCATCGCTCACATCATCTCCATCCCTTACATCATCTCCATCCCTTACATCATCTCCATCGCTCGCATCATCTCCATCCCTTACATCATCTCCATCCCTTACATCATCTCCATCGCTCACATCATCTCCATCCCTTACATCATCTCCATCCCTTACATCATCTCCATCCCTTACATCATCTCCATCCCTTACATCATCTCCATCGCTCACATCATCTCCATCGCTCACATCATCTCCATCGCTCACATCATCTCCATCCCTTACATCATCTCCATCCCTTACATCATCTCCATCCCTTACATCATCTCCATCGCTCGCATCATCTCCATCCCTTGCATCATCTCCATCCCTTGCATCATCTCCATCGCTCGCATCATCTCCATCGCTCGCATCATCTCCATCCCTTGCATCATCTCCATCCCTTACATCATCTCCATCCCTTACATCATCTCCATCCCTTACATCATCTCCATCGCTCACATCATCTCCATCGCTCACATCATCTCCATCGCTCACATCATCTCCATCGCTCACATCATCTCCATCCCTTACATCATCTCCATCCCTTACATCATCTCCATCCCTTACATCATCTCCATCCCTTACATCATCTCCATCGCTCACATCATCTCCATCGCTCACATCATCTCCATCGCTCACATCATCTCCATCGCTCACATCATCTCCATCCCTTACATCATCTCCATCCCTTACATCATCTCCATCGCTCGCATCATCTCCATCCCTTGCATCATCTCCATCCCTTACATCATCTCCATCGCTCGCATCATCTCCATCCCTTACATCATCTCCATCCCTTACATCATCTCCATCGCTCGCATCATCTCCATCCCTTGCATCATCTCCATCCCTTGCATCATCTCCATCCCTTACATCATCTCCATCCCTTACATCATCTCCATCGCTCACATCATCTCCATCCCTTACATCATCTCCATCCCTTACATCATCTCCATCGCTCGCATCATCTCCATCCCTTACATCATCTCCATCGCTCGCATCATCTCCATCCCTTACATCATCTCCATCGCTCGCATCATCTCCATCGCTCGCATCATCTCCATCGCTCGCATCATCTCCATCGCTCGCATCATCTCCATCGCTCGCATCATCTCCATCCCTTACATCATCTCCATCCCTTACATCATCTCCATCCCTTACATCATCTCCATCGCTCACATCATCTCCATCGCTCACATCATCTCCATCGCTCACATCATCTCCATCCCTTACATCATCTCCATCCCTTACATCATCTCCATCGCTCACATCATCTCCATCCCTTACATCATCTCCATCCCTTACATCATCTCCATCCCTTACATCATCTCCATCCCTTACATCATCTCCATCCCTTACATCATCTCCATCCCTTACATCATCTCCATCCCTTACATCATCTCCATCGCTCACATCATCTCCATCCCTTACATCATCTCCATCCCTTACATCATCTCCATCCCTTACATCATCTCCATCGCTCACATCATCTCCATCGCTCACATCATCTCCATCGCTCACATCATCTCCATCCCTTACATCATCTCCATCCCTTACATCATCTCCATCCCTTACATCATCTCCATCGCTCGCATCATCTCCATCCCTTGCATCATCTCCATCCCTTGCATCATCTCCATCGCTCGCATCATCTCCATCGCTCGCATCATCTCCATCCCTTGCATCATCTCCATCGCTCACATCATCTCCATCGCTCGCATCATCTCCATCCCTTGCATCATCTCCATCGCTCACATCATCTCCATCCCTTACATCATCTCCATCCCTTACATCATCTCCATCCCTTACATCATCTCCATCGCTCACATCATCTCCATCGCTCACATCATCTCCATCGCTCACATCATCTCCATCGCTCACATCATCTCCATCGCTCACATCATCTCCATCCCTTACATCATCTCCATCCCTTACATCATCTCCATCCCTTACATCATCTCCATCCCTTACATCATCTCCATCGCTCACATCATCTCCATCGCTCACATCATCTCCATCGCTCACATCATCTCCATCCCTTACATCATCTCCATCCCTTACATCATCTCCATCGCTCGCATCATCTCCATCCCTTGCATCATCTCCATCCCTTGCATCATCTCCATCGCTCGCATCATCTCCATCCCTTACATCATCTCCATCCCTCGCATCATCTCCATCGCTCGCATCATCTCCATCCCTTGCATCATCTCCATCCCTTACATCATCTCCATCCCTTACATCATCTCCATCCCTTACATCATCTCCATCGCTCGCATCATCTCCATCCCTTACATCATCTCCATCGCTCGCATCATCTCCATCGCTCGCATCATCTCCATCGCTCGCATCATCTCCATCGCTCGCATCATCTCCATCGCTCGCATCATCTCCATCGCTCGCATCATCTCCATCGCTTGCATCATCTCCATCGCTTGCATCATCTCCATCGCTCGCATCATCTCCATCCCTTACATCATCTCCATCCCTTACATCATCTCCATCGCTCACATCATCTCCATCGCTCACATCATCTCCATCGCTCACATCATCTCCATCGCTCACATCATCTCCATCCCTTACATCATCTCCATCCCTTACATCATCTCCATCGCTCGCATCATCTCCATCGCTCACATCATCTCCATCGCTCACATCATCTCCATCGCTCACATCATCTCCATCCCTTACATCATCTCCATCCCTTACATCATCTCCATCGCTCGCATCATCTCCATCCCTTACATCATCTCCATCCCTTACATCATCTCCATCGCTCACATCATCTCCATCCCTTACATCATCTCCATCCCTTACATCATCTCCATCCCTTACATCATCTCCATCCCTTACATCATCTCCATCGCTCACATCATCTCCATCGCTCACATCATCTCCATCGCTCACATCATCTCCATCCCTTACATCATCTCCATCCCTTACATCATCTCCATCCCTTACATCATCTCCATCCCTTACATCATCTCCATCCCTTGCATCATCTCCATCCCTTTCATCATCTCCATCGCTCGCATCATCTCCATCGCTCGCATCATCTCCATCCCTTACATCATCTCCATCCCTTACATCATCTCCATCCCTTACATCATCTCCATCCCTTACATCATCTCCATCGCTCACATCATCTCCATCGCTCACATCATCTCCATCCCTTACATCATCTCCATCGCTCACATCATCTCCATCCCTTACATCATCTCCATCCCTTACATCATCTCCATCCCTTACATCATCTCCATCGCTCACATCATCTCCATCGCTCACATCATCTCCATCGCTCACATCATCTCCATCGCTCGCATCATCTCCATCCCTTACATCATCTCCATCCCTTACATCATCTCCATCGCTCGCATCATCTCCATCCCTTACATCATCTCCATCCCTTACATCATCTCCATCCCTTACATCATCTCCATCCCTTACATCATCTCCATCCCTTACATCATCTCCATCGCTCACATCATCTCCATCCCTTACATCATCTCCATCCCTTACATCATCTCCATCCCTTACATCATCTCCATCCCTTACATCATCTCCATCGCTCACATCATCTCCATCCCTTACATCATCTCCATCCCTTACATCATCTCCATCGCTCGCATCATCTCCATCCCTTACATCATCTCCATCCCTTACATCATCTCCATCGCTCGCATCATCTCCATCGCTCGCATCATCTCCATCGCTCGCATCATCTCCATCGCTCGCATCATCTCCATCCCTTACATCATCTCCATCCCTTACATCATCTCCATCGCTCGCATCATCTCCATCGCTCACATCATCTCCATCGCTCACATCATCTCCATCGCTCACATCATCTCCATCCCTTACATCATCTCCATCCCTTACATCATCTCCATCGCTCGCATCATCTCCATCCCTTACATCATCTCCATCCCTTACATCATCTCCATCGCTCACATCATCTCCATCCCTTACATCATCTCCATCCCTTACATCATCTCCATCCCTTACATCATCTCCATCGCTCACATCATCTCCATCGCTCACATCATCTCCATCGCTCACATCATCTCCATCGCTCACATCATCTCCATCCCTTACATCATCTCCATCCCTTACATCATCTCCATCCCTTACATCATCTCCATCGCTCGCATCATCTCCATCCCTTGCATCATCTCCATCCCTTGCATCATCTCCATCGCTCGCATCATCTCCATTGCTCGCATCATCTCCATCCCTTGCATCATCTCCATCCCTTACATCATCTCCATCCCTTACATCATCTCCATCCCTTACATCATCTCCATCGCTCACATCATCTCCATCGCTCACATCATCTCCATCGCTCACATCATCTCCATCGCTCACATCATCTCCATCCCTTACATCATCTCCATCCCTTACATCATCTCCATCCCTTACATCATCTCCATCGCTCACATCATCTCCATCGCTCACATCATCTCCATCGCTCACATCATCTCCATCGCTCACATCATCTCCATCCCTTACATCATCTCCATCCCTTACATCATCTCCATCGCTCGCATCATCTCCATCCCTTGCATCATCTCCATCCCTTGCATCATCTCCATCGCTCGCATCATCTCCATCCCTTACATCATCTCCATCCCTTACATCATCTCCATCGCTCGCATCATCTCCATCCCTTGCATCATCTCCATCCCTTACATCATCTCCATCCCTTACATCATCTCCATCCCTTACATCATCTCCATCGCTCGCATCATCTCCATCCCTTACATCATCTCCATCGCTCGCATCATCTCCATCGCTCGCATCATCTCCATCGCTCGCATCATCTCCATCGCTCGCATCATCTCCATCGCTCGCATCATCTCCATCGCTCGCATCATGTATGCACTGCCATGTAAATGCCGCTCTTCACTCTGAAACATGTATTCAATTAATGCCGCTCTATTTTATTCCGCTCTGTGTGTGTCGCGCAGATCCTGAACGCTGCGTATCACGTGGAGGTGACGTTCCACTCCGGCTCCTCCGTCACGCGCCTCTTCTGGGAGCAGATCAAACAGGTACGTCACCCATAATGCCTTGTACTCGCGCCGCGTGTTTCGGCCGCTCATGTGCGTCTGTCCTCAGATCATCCACCGGATCACATGGGTCAATCCGCCGTCCGTCACAGCCGAGTGGAAGCGGAAGGTCGCGCAGGACGCCATCGAGAGCCTCAGCGCCGCCAAACTGGCCAAGAGCATCTGCTCTCAGTTCAGGACGCGCCTCAACAGCTCCCATGAGGCCTTCGCCGCCTCGCTCAGACAGGTCAGACCTTCACATCACACGACTCCTGAAACACTCTTCAATCGGTGTTCCTTTGGTCTTCATTTGATTACTGCTTATTTCAGTGTTTTTGAGAGTCACACTGCTACGGTTCTAATTTACCTTCATTTGATTATTATATTACATTATATACTATATATAATATATACACATATTTTTTTTCCCCCAGTGAGGGTCATTGGTAGTGACTGATAAAATCCTGTGCTCTGGTGTGTGTGTGTGTGTGTGTGTGTGTGTGTGTGTGCGCAGCTGGAGGAGGGTCACACGGGTCGTCTGGAGCGCACTGAAGACCTCTGGCTGCGGGTCAGGAAGGATCACGCTCCGCGACTCGCGCGACTGTCACTGGAGAGCCGATCGCTGCGAGACATACTGCTGCACGGTGAGACACGATCAGGTGTGTGTGTGTGTGTGTGTGTGTGTGTGTGTGTGTTTGATCTCTGTCTGACTCGTCTGTCTCTCCTCAGGAAAGCCGAAGCTGGGCCGTGAGCTGGGCCGCGGTCAGTACGGTGTGGTGTATCTGTGCGACAACTGGGCCGGACGTCACCCGTGTGCGCTCAAGTCTGTGGTTCCTCCTGACGACAAGCACTGGAACGACCTCGCGCTGGAGTTCCACTACACACGGTAACGGCACGGCGCCCCCTGCTGCACTGGAGACACGCTCACCCACAAACCACTGCAGTAACGCATCATGAGCGCACATGCATCCACACATTTGAGTGATCAGTCGCTATATTTGTGTCAGGTCTCTGCCGAAACACGAGCGGTTAGTGAATCTCCACGGGTCGGTCATCGATCACTCGTACGGCGGCGGCTCCAGTATCGCGGTTCTGCTGATCATGGAGCGATTGCACAGAGATCTCTACACGGGTCTGAAGGTACCGTCACACTTCTGTCTGTGGTTCTGTCCGTCTGTCTGCGGTTCTGACTGACGTGTCCGTCTCTCTCAGGGGTCCCCTTCCCTGTCTCTGAAGGAGCGTCTCCAGATCGCTCTGGACGTGGTGGAGGGGATCCGCTTCCTGCACAGTCAGGGTCTCCTGCACCGAGACATCAAGCTGAAGAACGTTCTGGTGAGGAACCGCGTCTGATTGGCGTCTGGCTCAGTGTGGCGAGCTTCATAACGCTGGGTTTGTTCTTCTGTGCAGCTGGACAAACAGAACCGGGCCAAGATCACCGACCTGGGCTTCTGTAAGCCCGAGGCCATGATGTCCGGCAGCATCGTCGGGACGCCCATCCACATGGCTCCGGAGCTCTTCACAGGTCAGAAACCAGTCGATTCTTCAGAATGAATCAAACACAAGAGTCATCTGCTTTAATATCAGACTGAATCAGTCAGATGACTCACTGAACTGACTCAAATGACTGAAAATTATAAGCATGTTAAACAGATTATTAGATCAAATATAGAGAAACTGTTGCAGAGTCATCAGTGTTTGACTAATAGAATTGCAAATATATTTGCATGTTCATAAATTAATAAATAACCATGTTTATTTTGAAGTATAATGTATGAATCTTGGACTGATTCAGTTAGATGACTCACTTGAATGGACTCAAATGACTCAATAATGCACTGAATGTTCAAGAACTGTGGTTTTGATGAAAGAAATGTTAAAAATGATTCATGCATTTAGTAAAAATATTGATGAAACATATTATTATTTGTTAACTGATTTAGTTTTCATCAATAGTTTAAGTAGAGATGCTCAAGATAATGATATCATATCAGTTATCAACTGGTTTTAGAGTTTATTTCATTTATTGGCATTAATCTATGTTGTATATTTAATAGTTTCATCTTTTATTAATTTAGATGAGCTTTACTGTCATGTAACTCTCACTTTAATATCCTTTAATATTTAAACAATCATTTAATAACCCGGTTAAATAATTTAATAGCAGTCTGCAGCAGATGATTGTTCATACTGTTCGGTGTAATTTTGCGATGCCTACGTTTACCTGAGCATTCAAAAGGGTTGACTTCAGTGTTTTGTTTTTAATAATAATATCAGACTATAAACATGATTGATTTTTAAAATTATAAAAATAATTAATTATTAATTCTATGCTTATTCTTAATATTGTACCATAAAATATTCATTTTAAAGTGAAATATAGTATAATTTTATGGCAATTTTTAATATCAGACCATTTTTTTTTTTTTTTTTTAAATTAAATAATTTTTATTGTAATTTTGAATATTGGACCGTCAAAGTTATTTTCAACATACAGTATAATAGATTTATTACATTTATTATTTATTAAAAAAAAAACTTTGGGCCATAAAAAATATTCTTTTTAAAGTGATAAAAATAGTTACAATTCTATGGCAATTTTTAATATCAGACCATAGAATTTATTAATTTTTATTTTTTTTTTTAAATAATTAACTTTGATGGTCCAATATTAAATATTACAATAAAAATTATTTAATTTTTAAAATTTATACGACTTCAACATCGAGTTCAACATAAAAAATAGTCATATCAGCCCATAGAACTTTTACATTTTAAAAATTAATTAATTTTTATTGTAATATTTAATATTGGACCATCAAAGTGATTTTAAATGTAAAAGATTATATAGTTTTTTTTATTTAAAATTGTTAAAAAAGGTAGTATAATTAAAAATATACTTCAACATTGGGCCATAAAAAATATTAATAAATGATCATTTTTCTGGTAATTTTTGATATTGGACCATGAAAATGTTTGTCAAAATATCACCAGTTTTAAATGTTATTGTTATTTGTATATGAAGGAGTTGTTGAAGTGTGTGTGTGTGTGTGTGTGTGTGTGTGTGTGTGTGTGTGTGTGTGTGTGTGTGTGTGTGTGTGTGTGTGTGTGTGTGTTTTCAGGGAAGTACGATAACTCTGTGGACGTGTACGCGTTTGGGATCCTCTTCTGGTATCTCTGCTCCGGCTCCGTCAAACTCCCAGAAGCCTTTGAGAAGTGCTCCAGTAAAGACCAGCTGTGGACCAACGTCAAGAAAGGTCAAAACGTGTCTGTGAACTCTGGGTAAAGGTCAGCGTGTTCATTGGCTAACGAGAGTGTTCCGTGTTTCAGGCTCGCGGCCGGAGCGTCTGCCCGTGTTCGACGAGGAGTGCTGGCAGCTGATGGAGGCGTGCTGGAACGGAGACCCTTCCCAGAGGCCCCTGCTGGGAATCGTGCAGCCCAGCCTGCAAAGCATCATGGACCGCCTGTGCGACAATTCTGACCAAAAGAGCGGGAACCTCGAGGACTCGAACTGACCTCACGAGAGACGAGCTGCAGCTCTCGAGAACAGAAAACGGACCTTTGCCTACGAACAAACATGATCACGCGTGTCATATCCACCGCTGCTCGTCACGGATCCGGAGATTTTACATGTAGTCGAGTTTGTGTTACAGATGAACTGAAACAGTAATTTTTAGATGGTGTTTAAACTGGTTTACATTATCCTGAGATGAGGTTTTTTAATAAAATGATTTGGACCGATTCACTGCTGCGCTGGATTGAGTCTGAAATGTGTTGAAATGTGAAACACTCATATCAGCGCTATATTCGCCATTTTTAACAAAACACTGAAGTGAGGCTGTTTATAGCAGCTTCACAGAGACAAACGAGGAAATGATCCTCGTATGAGACGATTCAGTTCAATAACTGTCAGGCTAATACTATTTTTTTTTTTCAAATCATGCTTTTGTAAATCAATTATGACAATGTAAATAATAATTATGTGATAAAGTTGAAATTATGACAAAATGTAATAAATGGAAAATTGAAATTCAGAGTCAAAATTGACTTAAATGACTTCCGACTTTTTATTAGTCATAATTGTTACTTTTCAAGTCATAATCTTGACTGTCAGAATTTAAACATTATATTTCATAATTATGACTTTAATGTTTAATGACTTTATGACAACATTTTTTAATTCTGGCAGTCACAGTTATGACTTAATAATAATGACATTAAAAAGTAAAATAAAACCGCTTTTTCAAGTTATATATATGTTGATATTTTGATAACCATTTTCATGGTGTGATATTCAATATTACCGATAAAAATTGACAGTTAATAATTTTGACTTTTCATCTCATAATTATAACAGGTCAAAATAATGACTTTCGGCATGTCATAATTTTTACTTTTTAATTATTGCTTCGTATGTCATAATTATAAATGTGTCATAATTATGATTTATCAAAGCATGATTTTTTTTTTTCTTATGTGGAAATGGGCTTTCATAACTTCATTTTGCAGTTGTCTTTCTACTTCAAAATTTCACGTTTAATTCAATGTGTTCTTGCCGTTACTTTATTTTGAAAAAACTAGTGATTTCTGAGTGAAAACTGGTCAATCTTACACCAGTTTTTTCATATTATCAGGCGTGTAAATGACGCTGACAGATGAACAGAAACTGAGCAGAATCCTTAAATACAGCAAATAAACGATCACGTCACAGTTCATTCTGCCGCCTACAGATGATCTCAACACTAGAGCGTTTCTGGACATGCAAAACTCAACGCTCGTTAATGTTTAGGAGTTTGATCAAAGTATGAGTGGCAGCTTGAGAAAACAAATGAGACGTTAAATATTAAAAACAGATTTACTTCAAGTCAGTGTTTTACAAAGAGTTTCCAGCCGTGTTTCCAGCTAAAACTGGTTCCAGTGATGAGACTGAAACAGAAATACAGTTATAAAGCACAACCTTATGGGTATAAAACATGTCTGTACAGCATGATTCTGATGAGCTTGTTATCAAAAGTCAAAAAATGACCCGTCTGGAGCCTTTCAGAAGACTGAAGCAGCAGATAAAAAGTCAACGCTGGCAGTGACATTTGCTTTTTTCACAGAGAAAGCGTAAATTGTGCCACGGAATAAAATATTTAAAAATGTAATTGCGACTTTTTACTTTTTTTTCCCCTTAGAAGTGAGAGAAGTAAACTCGCAAATCTGAGGAAAAGTCAGAATGGTGAGATATAAACCCGCAAATGTCAGAGAAAAAGTGAGATTTGTGATATATAAAGTTGCAAATTATATTTTTAATTTTTTTTTTGTCAGCTGTAAACTTGTTTATAACTTGTAATTTTATAAAATATAAACTCATAATTGAGGAAAACTTTTTGTGAGAACATAAAAATTGAGATAAAAATTCGCAATTACTTTTTTTAGTCATAACTGCGAGAGCCACAATTGTGAGAAAAAAGTAAAAATTGTCAGATAAAAATTCGCAGTTAGACTTTTTACTCAATTGCGAGATATAGTGACAATTGTGAGAAAAAAGTAATAATTGCGAGATAAAAAGTCACAATTACGTTTTTTTGTCATAATTGCGAGATATAGTCGAAATTGTGTAGAAAAAAGTCAAAATTGTCAGATAAAAATTCGCAGTTACACTTTTTACTCAATTGCGAGATATAGTCACAATCGTGAGAAAAAAGTCACCATTGTGAGATAAAAAGTAACAATTACGTTTTTTTGTCATAATTGCGAGATATAGTCGAAATTGTGAAGAAAAAAGTCAAAATTGTCAGATAAAAAGTAACAAATACTTTTTTTAATTGTTTTAGTCACAATTGTGAAAGATAAGCTCGCAGTTATGAGTTTATAACTTGCAATTGCAAAATATAAATTCGTAGTTGAGAAAAATGTCAATTGTAGAGATAAAGTCACAATAACCTTTTTTAATTGTTTTAGAATTGTGAAATACAAACTCGTAATTGTAAGAAAACAGTCAATTGCGAAATATAAAGTTGCATTTACCTTTTTTTATTTTTTCTCAAAATTGCGAGGTAAAAATTCGCAGTTACGTTTTTTTATTCTGTGCCAGAAACAAGCTTCCATATGGACGGGTTAGAGACGGATCTACCAGCATGTGTTTTTGCGTGACGTGTTAGAGGCCTGTACAACACTGCGACAAATGTTTACATTTACATCTGAGACCATTGCTAATCTATAAAATACAAAGGTTTTCATTCAAAAGGTTTTAAACGTGAGTCTTTTTAAAAGTTTGTATAAAAATGTCCCCAAAATTTACAAAAAAACAAGTATCAAAAGTTTTGTTCTCCTCCAGTGGTACGAAATGAAGGCTGTGCTGGTGGAGAAGGCATCGGTCAGCAGTTCAAGGCTTGAATCAGGAATCGTCGCTCTTCCCGTGATTCGCTCCTTCATTTCTCTCTCATGCAGCAGCAGCAGCTCAGTCCAGCAGTCCTTTAGCTTCATGTAGGAAATTCCCTGATATTTTCACTCATTTACAAAAAGTCAGTGTTGTTTCGATGTGGCGAGAGGACGAAAGAAATAAAAAAGTGCTTCACTTCAAGTATGTAAACAAAAATGTAAAAACGGCCGATTCTCTTCAGCGTTTGGCACGGAGGATCAGATCGGCTGTCGTGTGAAATGTAGGAAAACTCAAACGGAGGGTAAGAAACAGGAAGATTGTTCTTCGCCTCTTCATTCCCTCGTCGCTCGTCAGCATCTGCAAAGAAACACCGCAGTCGTGAAGCGTTTCTGATTCGTGGTCGCTATATGATGTCAGGTGATCAATAAAGAAAAAGAAAAGTCAAAATGCAAACGTAACACATATACAGTACAGAGCCCCGCACATGACATGCAGATCAAATTCGTTCTCTCGTTTTAGTAAATCGTGGCCACGTTGAACTAATTCGTTCCTTCGTAAAACGTGCTGGCGTACTCGTAAGTCGTGGGAATTAGTTGATTATCTGTGGCCACGATATACATCATTTTTTTTCGCATGTCATGTGCGGGGCTTTGTAATATAGCAAAACTGATTTTTTAAAAAAAATGTAGTCACAAAATGTAACGATATTATCGTCTATATACTACACTACATTCAACTTTATTCACATACAAGCGATGAAATACTATATAGCAAATCTCAACCGCGAGATTGTTTATATCGTCTATCAAACTATCACTCACTCAGATTCAGACGAGTCATTGTCGAGCGTTTTCGTCAGCCCGCTCACTGACGCCCCGTTCAGATGACCCCGCCTAGCCCCGCCCCCTCGGCTCTCGCTGGAGGAGGGGCCCCGTGAGGAGGCGGAGTCTCCGGACAGCTGGTTGTGTATGCGGTTGATGGCGTTCCTCTCGGCGATGGGCGACAGCTGCTTCTTCTTCAGGATTCCTGCGTGTCACGGTCACATGTTACAATATGCAGTCGTCATTCGATTTGGACTAAAGAATGTTTGGGCACTTTCTGACCTTTGTGCGGCTGCGCGCTGGTGTTCGGTAAACTGGGCAGCAGCAGCAGCAGGTTTTCCGTCCCAGGATCCTCTGGTTTGGACAGAGTCTCCACCTTCAGACGCTCGTCTGCCGCTCCTGTCTCGCCGTCCCACACATCTGACAGACAGAATGGACGTCAGACACGAGCTAACAGAACTGACGAATCACGTAAATCACGTCTGCAGTACCGTGAGGTTTGATGGTGCCGCTGGTGGCCAGATTCTCCCAGCATTCCTCCTGCAGGAACTCGCCCTCGTCTTCCTCGCTGTCGGACGAGTGTGTGGACGCGTACGAGCCGCTCTGATCGTCCTCCAGCTCCGAGAGATCGCTGTCAGAGTCGGAGTCGTGATCTACACAAACACACACAGAGGTTACAGTGAGCTGACTGTAAGAAACACGTGTGTGTGTGTGTGTGTGTGTGTGTGTGTGTGTGAGTGTGTGTGTGTGTGTGTGAGTGTGTGTGTGTGTGTGTGTGTGTGTGTGTGTGTGTGTGTGTGTGTGTGTGTGTGTGTGTGTGTGTGTGTGTGTGTGTGAGTGTGTGTGTGTGTGAGTGTGTGTGTGTGTGTGTGTGTGTGTGTGTGTGTGTGTGTGTGTGTGTGTGTGTGTGTGTGTGTGTGTGTGTGTGTGTGTGTGTGTGTGTGTGTGAGTGTGTGTGTGTGTGAGTGTGTGTGTGTGTGAGTGTGTGTGTGTGTGTGTGTGTGTGTGTGTGTGTGTGTGTGTGTGTGTGTGTGTGTGTGTGTGTGTGTGTGTGTGTGTGTGTGTGTGTGTGTGTGTGTGTGTGTGTGTGTGTGTGTGTGTGTGTGTGTGTGTGTGTGTGTGTGTGTGTGTGTGTGTGTGTGTGTGTGTGTGTGTGTGTGTGTGTGTGTGTGTGAGTGTGTGTGTACCGTCCATCTGCTCTTTGTCTTTGAACAGTGTGTTGTGTTCACTCAGACTCAGGTGGCTGCTGGTCATATCGTCTCCACTGAAACAAAACAAGTTTTTAATGAGTCGTTTGTGTCTCGCTTTCCTATTAAAATATCAACAAATATTATCAGTTCATATAAATGTATTCATGAAGCAACACCTTTAAAGAGCTCGAGCATTACAGTTTTTTACAGACGCTAGGACACATTTCTCAATACTTAGGTCACTTTTGCAAAACTCTTCACACAGTGAGCACAACAGAAGTCTATGTGGGCTAAACTGAGGATCAATTATCATTGCTTTGGCACAAAATGCATTCAATGACTACATCTCTCAAATTTCATCAATTCTTTTCTCACTCAGACACAACAACTGCCAAAACTCTTTGTACGTACAGGCCAATCTGCACATGCTTACATACTGTTTTCAAAACTGTTAAACTTATGTTCAAAACAATAACATCATACAAAACTGAATAAGACAGCAATATGCTACATTTCTACAGTAATATTGTAATGAAATATATGCTGAATCTAAAGAATCAAATACTATCAAAGCAATTAGATGAAACTGAACACAAGCATTCGTTTTTCAATTTCATTATCATCCATTCAAAGAGGAAAACTTCGGAATAATTTTGTACTGTTTTGTAAACAAGGTTCATGTAACAAACTGCAGTGAATTATAAACAATAGAGATTATTGTTATTCTTGTGTTGTTAAGAAATTTTACAAAATAAAACATTGTATAATGATACCTGATGTTAGTGTTTTTAGGTCAGTATTTTATGACTGACAAAGTGTGTTTGTCAGGTGAAAACCTTTGCTAGTGTTCTGGAAGAATGAGTTGATTTGAGACATGAATGAAGTGTTTTGGTAGATTTAGTGCATTTTGAATGTGAAGTTAAATGCTGTGCCAAGATGAAAGTTGGTTAGGAGAACTGTGTGAAGAGTTTTGAAAAAGTGGCCTAAGTATTGAGAAATGTGTCCTAGCGATTGTAAAAAACTGTAAAAGTGGCAGACGACAAAACTGCAGCGCGCAAAATAAACAGAATAGCATTGTGCGTCAGTGTGATCGCTAATATAGTTATCATTATTATAGTTATTAGAGTTATCATCATAGTTATCGTTATAGTTGCAGTTATCATTATAGTTATCAGTTACTATAGTCATCATTAAAGTTACTATAGTTATCGTTATCGTTATAGTTAGCATTATAATTATCTTTATAGTTATCATTACATTTAATATAGTTATCTTTATTAGTTATTACATTTATTATAGTTATCGTTAGAGTTATCGTTATAGTTATCATTACATTATTATAGTTAGCGTTATAGTTATTACATTATTATAGTTATCGTTAGAGTTATCGTTATAGTTATCATTATAGTTATCATTACTTTATTATAGTTATCGTTATAGTTATCATTATAGTTATCATTACATTATTATAGTTATCATTATAGTTATTGTTATGTTATCATTACACTATTATAGTTTTCGTTACAGTTATTATTACTTTTATTATAGTTATTGTTATAGTTATCATTACATTTATTATAGTTATCGTTATAGTTATCATTACTTTATTATAGTTATCGTTATCGTTATAGTTATCATTAAATTTATTATCGTTATAGTTATCATTACTTTATTATAGTTATCATTACATTTATTATAGTTATTGTTATAGTTATCGTTATAGTTATCATTACATTATTATAGTTATCATTATAGTTATTGTTATAGTTATCGTTATAGTTATCATTACACTATTATAGTTATCGTTATAGTTATCATTACATTATTATAGGTATTGTTATAGTTATCATTACATTATTATAGTTATCGTTATAGTTATCATTACATTTATTATAGTTATAGCTATCGTTATAGTTATCATTACATTATTATAGTTATTGTTATAGTTATCGTTATAGTTATCATTACATTTATTGAAGTTTTCGTTATAGTTATCATTTAATTTATAATAGTTATTGTTATAGTTATCATTACACTTATTATATTATCGTTATAGTTATTGTTATAGTTATCATTACATTATTATAGTTATCGTTATAGTTATCATTACATTATTATAGTTATCGTTATAGTTATCATTACATTTATTATAGTTATAGCTATCGTTATAGTTATCATTACATTTATTATATTTATAGTTATTGTTATAGTTATCATTACATTTATTATAGTTATCGTTATAGTTATCATTACATTTATTGTAGTTATAGTTATCGTTATAGTTATCATTACATTATTATAGTTATCTTTATAGTTATCATTACATTTATTATAGTTATAGTTATCGTTATAGTTATCATTACATTATTATAGTTATTGTTATAGTTATCGTTACATTTATTGAAGTTATCGTTATAGTTATCATTACATTATTATAGTTATTGTTATAGTTATCGTTACATTTATTGAAGTTATCGTTATAGTTATCATTACTTTATAATAGTTATTGTTATAGTTATCATTACATTTATTATAGTTATAGTTATCGTTATAGTTATCATTACATTATTATAGTTATCTTTATAGTTATCATTACATTTATTATAGTTATAGTTATCTTTATAGTTATCATTACATTTATTATAGTTATAGTTATCGTTATAGTTATCATTACATTATTATAGTTATCGTTATAGTTATCATTACATTATTATAGTTATCGTTATAGTTATCATTACATTATTATAGGTATTGTTATAGTTATCATTACATTTATTATAGTTATCTTTATAGTTATCATTACATTTATTATAGTTATAGTTATCGTTATAGTTATCATTACATTATTATAGTTATCGTTATAGTTATCGTTATAGTTATCATTACATTTAGTTATAGTTATCGTTATAGTTATCATTACATTATTATAGTTATTGTTATAGTTATCATTACTTTATAATAGTTATTGTTATAGTTATCATTACATTTATTATAGTTATTGTTATAGTTATCGTTATAGTTATCATTACATTATTATAGTTATCGTTATAGTTATCATTACATTATTATAGTTATCGTTATAGTTATCATTACATTTATTATAGGTATTGTTATAGTTATCATTACATTATTATAGTTATCTTTATAGTTATCATTACATTTATTATAGTTATAGTTATCGTTATAGTTATCATTACATTATTATAGTTATCGTTATAGTTATCGTTATAGTTATCATTACATTATTATAGTTATCGTTATAGTTATCATTACATTTAATATAGTTGCCGTTATAGTTATTACATTTATCATAGTTATTGTTATAGTTATCGTTACATTTAATAAGTTATCGTTACAGTTATTATAGTTATAGTTATCATTATAGTTATCAGTATAGTTATCAGTTACTATATTTATGGTTATAGTTATTATTTTCTTTATATGTGTGTGTGTGTGTGTGTGTGTGTGTACCGGAGGCTGAAGGGCATGTAGTTCTGGTGAGTTTTGCTGCTCTGGGTTCCGTTCAGTGACACACTCGACTCAGCGAACGGCAGGTGATACAGACGCCCGTCCACATAATTACTGTTACAGATGAACGCCTGACGGACAGACGAAGAGAGAGAGAGGATGAATATGTAAATGTAGCAGCACAAACAAATACAACTGATTGAGTATAATGTGATTTTCAATAATCTAGTGTTCAATCTGTAGTGTTTTTGTCAGGTGTAAATGTGTGTGTGACTCACGGATGGTTTGGATTTGATCATGTGATCAGGGCGTTTCTTGCTGCAGCAGTAGCGCATGGCGTCTCTGGCCTCTTTATTAAACACCACGCGGAAGAAAAAAATAAACGGGCCCTGAAGACACAAAGACACACGTGATCACATCAGAACAGAAGGGTAGGGGGTGTTGCTAGGGTATTCTGAGTGGTTGCTAAGCAGATTCACGTCTGACGACATCACTGCCGCTGCAGGTACCTGAACGCAGCTGAATCCTGCAAACAGATAGTGGAACAGGATCATGTCGCTGTTGACCGACAGCAGTGCCAGAAGACCCGTCACCGTCACCAGGAACAACACGGCACACGCCGACCGCAGACCCGCCCTGCACACACACACACACACACACACGCGCTTTAACAAACACACACTACAAACACACACTTCAGGACTGAGTGTGAACGAGACTCACGCCGGAGCGTCTCTCTTCTCGCAGTTCTTCTGTCTGAGCGAACACGACGCTCTGGACGCCATGATGTACAGGAACACGTTCATCTGAGGGAGAAACAGACTCTGTCATTCAAACACTTTCAGCACACACAAGAAGAAGTGAGCAGAGCGACGCAAACACTCACAGACACGACAAACGCGATGGGTCCCGCAAAACTCCATATGAGGGTGTCGTAGAGCGAGAGCCAACAGAAGTCCGGGTTCCCGTAGCCCTCGGGATCCAGTCCCACCGCCAGCCCCGTGATGAAGGCCGGGACGCCCCAGCCGATCAGGTAGTAGAAGCGCATGGGGCCGTAGTTGATGTCGCGCAGCTCGCTCCGCATGCGGTAGACGTGCAGCCCCTCCAGGAACAGCCAGGAGAAGACGCACAGCCAGAAGAAGTGCAGCAGGATGGCCATCACCGTACACAGGAACTGCACAGAGACAAGCCGGAGTCACGCATGGTTCGACACGCTCACAGACAGACAGATGGGAAGGGAGTGTTACCGCATTATCGGCCTGATTGATGCCCAGGATGAAGATGAGGTGGGCGATGAAGAGCGCGGCCGCCCCGTTGTTGACGATGCTGGTCTTGTTGCTGCTCGCGGCCCTCAGGCAGGTGAGGAAGACGATGGTGAGGAAGAGGAAGCCCAACGTCACGCCCACTGAACTCCACGTGATCAGCTTCACCGGCAGGATCTCTCCGTTCTGACGCACAGACACGCATTGGTTGCAGGGATTCTGGTTTCTCTGACTGAATGACTTCAACATGTTTATGTCCGTCTGCAGGGAAACTAAACGCCTGCAGCCCATTCCACACACTTCCACATGTTTCCACAAAAAAGTGGTTTGGACTAGAAAAAAAGGTTGTCACCAAATAAAGAAACTCAATCTGACCTGAGGATACAACAAGACTAGATCTGAAAGTAAACAGGTCACTAAATTTGACAAGGTTAGTTCTAAGTGATTTCAAGGGTGTTGCTAAGTGTTTGTTAGGCAGTTGCTAGGGTGTTGCTAGGCAGTTGGTTGGGGTTTGTGAGTGATTTCTTTGTTGTTGCTATGTGGTTGCTAAAAATATTGCTAAGGTGTTTTCAGAAGTTTCTCGGCAGTTGCTAGGGTGTTCCAGGTGGTTGCTGGGGTGTTACTTGACAGTTGGTAGCATCTAAGAGGTTGTTAGGGTATTGCTATGCAGTTGCTAAGGTGTTCTCAGTAGTCGCTATGTTGTTTCTATGCAGTTGGTAGTGGTTGCTAAGGCATTGCTATGTGGTTGGTATTGTATTTTATTGTTTCTTTATTTAACAGAGACATTGCTGTAACTGCATCAGAATTAGCCAAAGGCTGTATTACATCTATAGTCCCTGTACAGAGTGTTACACTAAAAATACAGCATAAATCAAGAAATAAAATACCAGTTCCAAAGTAGTTTCTAGGGTGCTCTCAGTGGTTGCATGGCTTTAATTATGGTTGCTAGGGTATTGCTAGGAAGTTGCTATGGCAACTATGAAGTTCATTACTATGAAGTTCTGGTTCATGTTCCTACATGGTTGCTAAGCTAATCTGAATGGTTGCCAGGGTGGGTTTTCAGGGTGATAGACTTGGTTGTAAGCAGGTTATGGTTAGATTAGGTTGAGTTGTGTGTATGCTTCACCTCTCGGCGTGAGATGTCCATGAGCACAGCGAAGCTGGTCATGTGATAACACTGGCAGCTGATGTGTGTGCTGTTCCTGAAGACCACCTCACAACCCTTGGAGGACCAGCCGCCTGGACCACCCGCACTGTGCACACACACACACACACACACAAACATCTTAGAATATTGACAAATTATATAGAAAGTGGTTGATAAGAAGTTGCTAGGGTGTTCTGAGTTGCTATGTGATTGCTAAGCATATATGTATAAGTATTTTTCTTGCAAGTACCTACAATCATGTAAGTATAAGTATTAATCATGTAAGTACTCACAATCATGTAAGTATTATTCATGTAACTATATGAGTATTAATCATGTAAGTACTTGTAATCATGTAAGTATGAGTATAATTTGTGCAAGTACTCGCAATCATGTAAGTATATGAGTATTAATAATGTAAGTACTCGCAATCATGTAAGAATATTTATGATATTTTAATATTATTTATATATATTTTTATATATTATTGAATATTTATGAATATTAATCATGTAGGTATATGAGTATTAATCATGTAAGTATATGAGTATTAATCATGTAAGTACTCACAATCATATAAGTATATAAGTATTAATCATGTAAGTATATGAGTATTAATAATGTAAGTACTCGCAATCATGTAAGAATATTTATGCTATTATAAATATTATTTATATATATTTGTATATATTATTGAATATTTATGAATATTAATCATGAAAGTATATGAGTATTAATCATGTAAGTATATGAGTATTAATCATGTAAGTACTCACAATCATATAAGTATATGAGTATTAATCATGTAAGTTTATGAGTATTAATCATGTAAGTACTCACAATCATATACGTATATGAGTATTAATCACGTATATGAGTATTAATCATGTAAATATATCAAAAAATATATAAATATATATATAAATATTATTTATATATATTTTTATATATTATTGAATATTTATGAATATTAATCATGAAAGTATATGAGTATTAATCATGTAAGTATATGAGTATTAATCATGTAAGTATATGGGTATTAATCATGTAAGTATATGAGTATTAATAATGTAAGTACTCGCAATCATGTAAGAATATTTATGATATTATAAATATTATTTATATATATTTTTATATATTATTGAATATTTATGAATATTAATCATGTAGGTATATGAGTATTAATCATGTCAGTCTATGAGTCTTACTCATGTAAGTACTCACAATCATATAAGTATATAAGTATTAATCATGTAAGTATATGAGTATTAATAATGTAAGTACTCGCAATCATGTAAGAATATTAATATAAGTATTAATCATGAAAGTATATGAGTATTAATCATGTAAGTATATGAGTATTAATCATGTAAGTATATGGGTATTAATCATGTAAGTATATGACTATTAATAATGTAAGTACTCGCAATCATGTAAGAATATTTATGATATTATAAATATTATTTATATATATTTTTATATATTATTGAATATTTATGAGTATTAATCATGTAAGTTTATGAGTATTAATCATGTAAGTTTATGAGTATTAATCATGTAAGTTTATGAGTATTAATCATGTAAGTATATGGGTATTAATCATGTAAGTACTCACAATCATATAAGTATATGAGTATTAATCATGTAAGTATATGAGTATTAATAATGTAAGTACTCGCAATCATGTAAGAATATTTATGATATTATAAATATTATTTATATATATTTTTATATATTATTGAATATTTATGAATATTAATCATGAAAGTATATGAGTATTAATCATGTAAGTTTATGAGTATTAATCATGCAAGTACTCACAATCATGTAGATATATGGGTATTAATCATGTAAGTTTATGAGTATTAATCATGTAAGTATATGAATATTAATCATGTAAGTACTCACAATCATATAAGTATGAGTATTATTCATGCAAGTACTCACACTATGGAGTGGTTCCAGAACACACAGATGGGTTTAGAGCGTTCCTCAGTGGTCACCAGGCGGAACTGCACCGTGATTGGTTTATCCAGCGTGTGCTGCAGTAACTCCTCGTTATCATGAACCGTTATACTGACCACAGGAGTGTTGATGACCGGACGCTTGGGAACCCTGAACACACACACACATTAGATAGAGTGAATCAGCGAGTGTCTCAGTCGTTCATCTGCTCCGCTCTCACCTCAGGCTCCTCTTGTCCGTGTCGTATCTCTCCGGCAGCAGTGCCGCCAGGCTGTGGAAGATGATCACGCTGGCGATGGCGTCCTGCTCGCGCTCGTCCGGGTGCCGTCTCTTCCGACTGGCCGTGTGGTTTCTGCCGGACTCTGGGATTGGCTCGCTGTGGTGCCGGTGACCTTTGCCCTCGGGGGCAGGGATGAAGACAGAGTCGGGAAGAGTGACGGCCGTCTCCAGGTCGAGTGGGCGTGGCCCGCGCAGAGACTGATACCGCGGCAGTTTGGCTCCGGCGAAATTCATCTTCTCCAAGCGATCGATGGAGATGACTGGAATTACACACCAGGAGTCCTTATACAATACCAGAACACTAAAACTAAATCACTACCTTTGACAGATATCAGTGAAATGTCATGATAAATCATATGTGACTTCAGCGAGCTAAGAGTCAGAGGGCGTGGCCTGTGGTTCTTTAGCCAATCAGTGGCCTGTAATTCTTTAGCCAATCAGAAACACTCGTCTTGTACACCTAGGTTTGCTGACAGGAGTGTGTGTGCATGCGTGTTCTGACCGATGTTGGGCGTGACGATGGTGAAGGGGCTCAGGTAGGTCTTCCTCATGTTCTGGGCGAGCGTGTTGGTGTACTCCTCGAACTGTCGCAGCAGTGTGGCTGTGCCGCCCTCCGTCTTCTGGATGAGCTCCCAGTGGCCGCGCGTGTCCGCCGACAGGATGGCACTGCCCACCTGCATCAGGTGCTGCGTCAGCGGCCAATCAGAGACAGAGAACAGTCATGGTGAAGATACTGCCGTCCAACAGCTGTCAAGCTACTATGTTTTAAAAAAAAGTCTTACTCGAGAGAAATGGTGTGTTAGCACTGAAGCGTACCTCGTTGAACAGCACGTCCTGTGTAGCGCTGAGGTTGAAGCCCTGCTGGTTGCTCTCGTGCTGCAGGATGGAGCGTGTCAGGTGATACGCCACCTTCACGTCGCTGCCGTAGAACTCTCTAGCGTTCCTCGTGGCGTTACGCAGCAGCGCCGCCGTCTGCTGAACGTTAGCGGAGTCCATCAGAGACGCGTTACGCGCCAAACGCTCCGACTGCGGACATGAACACACACGTGAGGACGTGCGGAGGACGCAGGAACGGTTGGTGTGTGGCGTGAGATTCTTACCAGCGTCTTGAGTTTACTGAAGCTCACGGACGTGCAGTTGAAGAGGTTCGGCGACAGCCAGCCCTTATGCTCGTCACAGTGGCGGATCGCAGTTCCTGCGCGCAATCAAAAACACTTCAATTAAAAAATAATTGTACTTAGCTTACAGGTTTATTGATTCTTTTATAGATTTTCAAGTGCAGTTTAGGTTTTTATATGATTTTTCTAAACTGTAACTCAAAAGTCTTGGCAGATTTACTTAATTTGGTGCTGTTTGGTCATTTTTGACCAAAAATGTTACATTTAGTTTTTTTTTAAATTTTTTGCTTCATTGGAATGTTCCAAAACTTGGTAAAGGTTTTGGTACTTGCTATATGAACACAAAAACATAATGGACATGATTCAAAAAGGTTAAATGGTTCTGATAATACAGTCACACTTGTGCTCCTTTTTGTTAAAAATGGTGCTTTGGAAATGAATGGGAAGTGAATTTCATCTAGTGGAAGCGTTTGGTACTGCGCCCAAACAAAATCTTACTGAAAGCTCATTTTTTTGAGATTTCAACCTCAAATTTGGAACACAACTTGTTTACATTTATGGCTTTGATTTTCTCACAGTTTTAGAGTATAATGTGTTTTGGAAAATATATATTTCATATTAAACTTACAATTCTATAAGTTTAAGGGTGCGTTCACACTTGTAGTTTGGTTCATTTGGTCCATTTGGTCCGGACCAAAGAAGAAAAAAAAAAACAAAGTCCTGGTCCGGTTAGCGTTAACATTGGCAATTTTATCACCGAACCAAAAGATACCGAACCTTAAGGCATAGGGATACATTCACAACCTGATTGGTCGGATTTTATGACGTATTGCCTATTTTGAGACGGAACTTACCGAACATCCAAAACTGTGCTGTGTGCTGAGGTAAATGCGCTCGTTGTGTGTGTGTAGCGCTGTGTAGCCTGCATGTGATGGTATTTTGGCCAGCTGGGAACTCGTGAAGAGCTTATATAATGTGTAAAGTAGTCAAAACACCGGCGGGAATCCATCCGTCACACACACAAATGATCTGCTAAATGGAGACGCGTGTCTGATGCCTGTGATGGGCAAACTCGCAATTATGACGAGAAAAACCGAAATGCGCGATGATTCTGTCCTTTTTAGGGTCTCGTCTCCCCGCTGAAAAGATGGGTCTCGGTCCGCTTGTTTGGTGCGCACCAGGGTTCGGATGGCAGCGTTCACATATGTTCAAATGAACCGCACTAACCGAGCAACCGCACCAGGGTTCGTTTTAATCGAACCAAACATGACAAGTGTGAACGCACCCTTAGTATACCTTTTAAAAATTTCAGCAATAATCTGTTAAATGTCATCTTTAAAAAGAGACCAAACTTCAGTCTGTTGCTCCAAAGATTCAAGATTTAAGAAAGTTTATATTTCAATTTCAGGTCTATGATCAAAAAGTAAATAAATGGATTATACTGTAACTACTGCATAAATATAATTTAGTACCACCCTAAAAATACAAAATCACATGACAAAATTTCCACATAGTTTGGTGTAATTGCGGCATCTAAGTTAGCATTAAAACGTAAAAATTAGGTTAAATATGTTAAATGCTGCTTCATTCCTACCGATGGATCCTTTCGGACACGAGACGGCGGCCGGTAAACCAAACTTGGTCCTCGGCCACCAGATTCCCGCTTCGATGGCCTGAGGACAGCTGTCGTAGATCACTGGAACACACAAACACGTGTCACTGGAGGAATTCTGGGAAGGGACACGACAGTGTAATGAGCGTAAGAGTCTGACCTTCACAGCCGCTGGACGAGACCTCGGCAAACGGGTTATCGCAGCGGTCACACTGGCGACCTATGACCCCTGGCTTACACTGACACTGACCGCTGTCCCGGTCACACGCGCGGGAGAACGAGCCCACGGCGTAACAGTCGCACAGCAGACACGCGTCGCTGGACGCAGGCCGGAAGTGATTGTCCTGAGGAGAGAAACGACACGTTACGTCATCACCACTGTATTCTGGAGCGATGTGTGACGGTAATGACGTGTTTTCCAGTTTTGTAAGGAAAGAAAACAGACGAATCACTTTAATGTATTTTATGATTTAATTGACAAATGATCATTTTAACGAATCTTCAGACAGTTACCTTGCAGCGACACGCTCCGCTGGTCTTGTTACAGTCGGCGTCGAATCCTTTAGCCGTGTCACAGTTACACGGACCACATGACTTATCGCCCCACCATCCGCGGGGACACGGCAGGTCCGTCCTGACACACACACACACACACATTAGTACACACATCATCACAGCAGTGAGTGCGTCAGGAAACATTTCGTACTTTTTCTCGCAGTACTGGCCGAAGTAGCTGCTGGGACAGTTGCATGTGTATCCGTGGGCGGAGCTTGACTTCCTACTGCATGCTGATTGGTGCTCGCAGGGGTTCAGCGCGCAGGCGTCGGTGCAGTTGTTGCCATAGTAACCTGTTCAGGAATAATAACAAGATATATGTGTGCATATATGATATATTTAGTGAAAGTGAGAAATATGCAAATGAAAATATGACTGACCGGTGTGGCAGCGGCACGAGTGCGTGTCCCAGTCGTCGCTGCAGTCGCTGTGCGCGGGACACGGGTTCGATCCGCAGGGGTTCGGCAGACTGCAGCCCGACTCAACGTTCACGACATGCGCCTGAGGCATGCTGGGAAACACAGCAGCGGAGGTGGATTCGCCCAGACGCAAGCCCTGCGGAGGATCTCACAGTGAGTGTGTGTGGGATGTGACTGTGATGATCACATGTGTGTGTTTGTGACAATCACCTGAACGCATCCTCTGAACCCACTGATGACTTTATTCCTGCCGTCTGCGACGCCGCCGACGCTCAGAGTCTTCAGTTTAACGCCTTTTAACTTGGAGTCTAGATCCATAGACGTCTACACACACACACACACACACACACACACACACACACACACACACACAGACGTGTCATGTGGTTGACTGTAACGTGACGTCCTTCATCTGTAAATGTGACGTGTCTCACCGTGTACAGGCCGTGGTCGAGGCTCAGCGCCGCCGTTATGGCGCCCAACGCGGGGCCGCGGAGCTCCAGCAACACGTGATGCCACTGGCCGTCGCTCACCGTGACATCATCAACACGAGACACGGCGGAGTCCTCGCCGCGCTGGACGGTCGTCACCACACACCCCTCCCTCAGCTGACAGACACACACATGACCGTTAGTAATGGCTGATGACATCATCCTGCACTACATCATCCTGTTTGTCCAATCAAACGCTCTCTAGAACGAGAATGCCCCACCCCAACATCACCTGACACTGACTCGCAAGAGCAAGCACAAATCTCTTCTTTTTTATTTAATTTATAAAATGTATATATCTCACTCTAAATACATTTACACACACAAATAAAAATGTGTTTGTGGTGTTTTTAAAATCTAATAACAACAAAAACTGCCTGATAATGCTCAAGTTCATCATGAATAAGGTGTCAGTGGTGTGTTATATCTCACACGGCCAGCAGGTGGAGCTGAAGACACATTCAGAATCAGTGTAGAGTGAGTGCATCTGCTGCTGAAGCTGTTCAACTGAGTGTGTGTGTGTGTGTGTGTGTGTGTGTGTGTGTGTGTGTGTGTGTGCGTGTGTGAGAGAGAGAGAGTGTGTGTGTGTGTACCTGTATGGTGAGGTTGTGATGTTGTCCTGAACTGATGTGTAGCAGTGTTGCTGTCAGCTGTCGTGTGCGAAACATGAACTCCAGGTGCCAAGGAACCGTTACCACGACAGCCAGATTACTCCACGACAACAGACTGTTACCTTGGAAACGCAGCGGGTTCGGCATCACTGCACAGACAGACATACGTCATTACTGACTGATTCATCACTAAATGCCTGTTCACATCAAAAACAATAACTATAAAGATAACTGTAACGATAACTATATTAGCGTCTACGCCAGCGGATGATAATTATAACGATAACTATAACAATAACAATATTAGCATCCACACCAGCGGTCGATAACTGTACAAATAACTATATTAGCGTTTACATCAGCGGACGATAACTGTAACTATAACAATTACGATAACAATATTATTTAATATCCACACCAGTGGACGATAACTGTAACGATATCAATATTAACATCCATGCCAGCGGACGATAACTGTAACGATAACTATATTAACATCCACACCAGCGGACGATAACTGTAACTATAACAATAACGATAACAATATTATTTAATATCCACACCAGCGGACGATAACTGTAACGATATCAATATTAACATCCATGCCAGCGGACGATAACTGTAACGATAACTATATTAGCATCCACACCAGCGGATGATAACTGTAACAATAACTATATTAATATCAACGCCAGCGGACGATAACTGTAACTATAACAATAACGATAACAATATTATTTAATATCCACACCAGCGGACGATAACTGTAACGATATCAATATTAACATCCATGCCAGCGGACGATAACTGTAACGATAACTATATTAACATCCACGCAAGCGGACGATAACTGTAACAATACCTATATTAACATCCACGCCAGCGGACGATAATTGTAACGATAACTATAACGATAACAATATTATTTAATATCCACACCAGCGGACGATAACTATAACGATATCAATATTAACATCCATGCCAGCGGACGATAATTGTAACGATAACTATATTAACATCCACGCAAGCGGACGATAACTGTAACAATACCTATATTAACATCCACGCCAGCGGACGATAATTGTAACGATAACTATATTAACATCCACACAAGCGGACGATAACTGTAACAATACCTATATTAACATCCACGCCAGCGGACGATAATTGTAACGATAACTATATTAGCATCCACACCAGCGGATGATAACTGTAACAATACCTATATTAACATCCACGCCAGCGGACGATAATTGTAACGATAACTATATTAACATCCACGCCAGCGGACGATAACTGTAACAATACCTATATTAACATCCACGCCAGTGGACGATAATTGTAACGATAACTATATTAACATCCACGCAAGCGGACGATAACTGTAACAATACCTATATTAACATCCACGCCAGCGGACGATAATTGTAACGATAACTATATTAGCATCCACACCAGCAGACGATAACTGTAACAATACCTATATTAACATCCACGCCAGTGGACGATAATTGTAACGATAACTATATTAACATCCACGCCAGCGGACAATAACTGTAACAATACCTATATTAACATCCACGCCAGCGGACGATAATTGTAACGATAACTATATTAGCATCCACACCAGCGGATGATAACTGTAACAATAACTATATTAATATCAACGCCAGCGGACGATAACTGTAACTATAACAATAACAATAACAATATTATTTAATATCCACACCAGCGGACGATAACTGTAATGATAACTATATTAGCGTCAACAGCAGCGGACGATAACTGTAACTATAACAATAACAATATTAGCATCCACACCAGCGGTTGATAACTGTAACGATATCAATATTAGCATCCACGCCAGCAGACGATAACTGTAACGATAACTATATTAGTATTCACAATAGCGCACGATAACTGTAACAATACCTATATTAATATCCACGCCAGCGGACGATAACTGTAACGATAACTATATTAGCATCCACACCAGCGGATGATAACTGTAACAATAACTATATTAATATTCACAACAGCAGACGATATTGTTCAGTTTGTTATAAGCGCACACTGCAGTTTGTGCCATTATCGTTATAGTTGTGTTGTGGATTCTGTTATTCTTTTACATTTAGAATGGTTTACTATATCTTTATCGTTACAGTATAACAGTCGACGCTCATCTCCGCTCACCTTTCTCGCAGTTGCGTCCTCCGAAGCCCAGTGCGCAGTCGCATCGGAACGAACCCCACAGATTCACGCAGCTGCCGCCGTTCAGACATGGGTTGTTGCTGCAGAAGTGACGCTTCGCTGAGCATCCTGGGAAAACAGCCACATTGTACGCACATTATGGCAACTCTCCATCACGGTAATTGCGATAAAACATCAATAGCGCCTCACCGGCTAGCGTTCCGTTATTCGCGATGAATCCCGCCATGTCGATGTGTTTCTCGTCGATGCGCAGGTCCTTCATGCAGCCGATGAACTGCCGGCTCCGGACGGGAAACTCTTCCGGGAGTTTGGGAACACCACCCAGCAGCAGCGGACCCGTCAGATCCAGAGACCTGCGCAGTGAACACTGAAGTAAGAATTCGCAAAAGATTATCGTTCATTCCTTGACATCACAAACACACTCTTACTTCTTGGATCCTGATTGGCTGCCCTGGGCGGAGCACGTGTAGTTTCCGATCACGTGACCGAAGCGCAGCGACACAGAGGTGTCGCAGTTGTCCACTGTTACCACGACGACCTTCTGATCGGAGGGACCCTGAGGAAGACCGGCCCGGTTCAGGACGGGCTGAGAGAGATGGGAAGATCAGAGAGCAGCAGCATCAAACACAACCGTCCAGACGCCAGAGCATTTCAGATAAAAATACACCACAGACAGACAGACGTGCGATGAGCTTCATCTTCATCTGTGATGTATTTTTATCTGTCCAGCATCTAGTAATTTAGGAAATTATATATATAAATATAAATATATATCTATATTCTTATATAGATATCTATAAATATATATATACACATACAAAAATAATTATAATTATTGTGTATATTAAAATAATTAATATTTATAAATAATATGAATATGAGTTGTCTATCTGTCCAGCGTCTCGTAGAGTTCAAACCGTCATCTGATTCCACTCGAACGAACGAGAACCTCAATTAATGAATGATCTCATCACTGAGAGGTCACGACCCCTTTCAGACTGACCCCTCTGGGCAGGTCACACTCACACACACACACACACTCACACACACTCACACACACACACACTCACACACACACTCACATACACACACACTCACACACACACACACACACACACACACACACACTCACACACACACTCACATACACACACACTCACACACACACACACACACACACACACACACACACACTCACACACACACTCACATACACACACACACACACACACACACACACACACACACACACTCACACACACACACACACTCACACACACTCACACACACACTCACACACACACTCACATACACACACACTCACACACACACACACACACACACACACACACACACACACACACACACACACACACACACACACACACACACACACACACACACTCACACACACACACACACACACACACACACACACACACACACACACACACACTCACACACACTCACACACACACACACACACACACACACACACACACACACACACACACACACACACACACACACACACACACACACACATGTTTGTTTTTGTGAATTGTGGGGACTTTCCATAGACTTCAATGCATTTTACACTGAACAAACTGTACATTCTATCCCCCTACCCTGCCCCTACCCCTAAACCTAACCCTCACAGGAAACTGTGCAAACTTTTACTTTTTCACAAAAACTCATTCTATATGATTTATAAACCCATTTACATTGTGGGGACCGCTGGCTGGTCCCCACGATGTAGGTGAACTCAGGTTTATATTACATCATGGGGACATTTGGTCCCCACAATGTAATATAAACAAAAGCACACACACACACTCACACACACACACACACACACACACACACACAGAGAATCCTGAGATTGATTCCAGTATTTCTGTTATTTCTTCTGTAAAAATTATCATTGTGTTCATAAGCCGACTCTTTATGACTGTGACACATGAGATTTGAACTCTTATAAAAGCAAAACGTAGGTTGAATTCAATAGTTTTATTCTATAAAATGTGATGATGGTGATGATGAATCACATTCAGTGACATCAAAAACAAGCATTTACGAATGAAAGAAAACGCCTCTACTGACCTCTGACCCCATTATTTGTGTGTGTGTGTGTGTGTGTGTGTGTGTGTGATGTCTTAAAGGAGTTGAACACAATGCATGAGGTCACACACACACACACAGAATCTGTCCTATATTTCATACACGCAACCCCGAGGCAAACAGATCAGGCAGATCAGTCTCTCATGCTCCTCATGATGTCACATCCTGTCTCTCTCACCTTGTTGTAGTAGCGCACGTGTGCCGTGTGCCAGCGGCCATCACTGACTCCACCCGCGATGAAGGGAGACACCGTCGTCTTCGTCTCACCTACAGGGGGAAAAGATCGCAATGTTGTAACATCATACGAATACATTCATATGCAGATTCTTAATCACCTTCAGGGCTGAATAAACTGACACACATTAAAGATCTGAAGATGAATGGATGAATGTAATGCTCTGTGAAATAACTGATGACCAATAAAATATAAGCTTCTGGGTCAAGAACCAAATCCCTGTTACAAATATGGTAGAACATCACTTCTACCACTAAAGATTGCTTTATAAATAACCTTCCTGATCAGTTTCATCGCCTTAGCATACCAGACAGCTTAGAAAACCTTGATGTTGCAACAAACTATTGCCTCTGTCTTTTCCAGCACATTAGATTCAGTTGCTCCTTTGCGTTTAAAAAAGATTAAGGAAATTAATCCAACGCCGTGGTACAATGAGCACACTCGGGCCCTTAAGAGAGCAGCCAGAAAAATGGAGAGCAGCTAGAAGAAAACAAAACTACAAGTTTTCACATTTCGTGGAAAGATAGTGTTACTGCATATCGAAAGGTCCTAAAAACTGCTAGATCTGCTTATTTCTCAAATCTTTTAGAAGAAAATAAACACAACCCTAGGTATTTATTTGATACAGTGGCTAAAATTAATAAGCAGTAATGACTTTATGAACTTCTTTACTTGCAAGATTGACAATATTAGAGAGAATATTATAACCATGCAACCGTCTACTACAGTATCGTGTCAGACAGTGCATTGTAGTGTCCCTGAAGAAAAATTCAATTCATTTACTGCTTTAGGAGAGGAAGAATTGTCTAAACTTGTTAAATCATCAAAAACTACTAAATTCAGGAAAAACAGAGATTCTAATTTTTGGACCGAAAACTTCTTCACGTAATAATCTAGAATACTGTCTAACACTTGATGGCTGCTCTGTTAAGTCTTCGTCGTCAGTTAGGAACCTGGGTGTGCTCTTTGATACCAATCTTTCATTTGAAGGCCATGTTACTAGCATCTGTAAAACCGCATTCTTCCATCTTAAAAATATATCTAAACTACGACATATGCTCTCAATGAAGAATGCAGAACAGTTAGTTCATGTGTTCATGACCTCATGGCTAGATTACTGTAACGCTCTACTGGGTGGTTGTTCCTCCCGCTTGATAAATAAACTACAGCTCGTACAAAATGCAGCAGCTAGAGTTCTTACTAGAACTAGGAAGTATGACCATATTAGCCCAGTTCTGTCATCACTGCATTGGCTTCCTGTTAAACATCGTATAGATTTTAAAATCTTGTTAATTACTTACAAAGCACTAAATGGTTTAGCAAGTTAATGCAGTAATTATATCGTAATTCTGAGAAAAAAAGTCAGAATTGTATAATAAAAATTTGCAATAAACTTTTTTATGTTTATTCCATTTACCTGCGGAGAACGTAAGCTGGATCTGTTCGTTAACGATCTCCAGAGCGATGAAGTCGTGTTTCTCGTTGAAGCGTCCGTTATACAGCAGCAGACCGTTGGGCTCTCGAGTCGCAAAACTGGAGAACAGAAACATGACGGTTACAGAGGATTACCAAATCAGCCTTTTAATGATGTGTGTGTGTGTGTGTGTGTGTGTGTGTGTGTGTGTGTGTGTGTGTGTGTGTGTGTGGATACATCTTTAAGTCCATCATTCCCATTCCCAGTCAAATCATGTCAGCCCAGATTAAACTCAGTGTTTCTGCTGAAGGAACATCAGTAGATTAAACACACACACACATTCACTGAAGGAAACATGCGTGCACAATGAGTGGTTGCTAGGGCGTTGCTATGCGGTTGCTAAGGTGTTCTGAGTGGTTGCTATGCAGTTTCTTGAGTGTTCTAAGTGGTTGCTAGTCTGTGATCTTCTGGTGTCACGATCAGCACTAGATCCGGTGATGACGGAGTTATTAAACACATTAATAAACAGTGAAGAGCAGTCGGGCCTTCAGTGTGTTGCCGCGGTGACTGCAGCAGATCATCACAGGTATCCGCCTCACATTTATAAAGTTAAAGTAGGTCAGCGAGCAGCAGCAGGGAACATGAGCGAAAATAGACAGAATCAAACAAACACAACCCTGACATTGTTATTATTAAACTGCAGATAAAACCTGAAAACCCAGAGCAGGAGAAACAGCGAGAGACGCTCGTCATCTGCTAGACAAACAATGCAAATGTAATGAGAGAAAAACAATATTAATAATAGATTACTATTTTCAATGCTTATCCATCTTTAATCCTATGTAATTTCATATTTCATTTTTGCACCCACAATTAGTAGCATTATTATAATAAATATATATGTGCATTTGAGATCTGCGAGACAGAGCGAGTGTATCTGATGGTTTAGCCGTGGGGTTTAGTGCTGTTGACCTGGTTACTGAGGAGAATAATCGCATCTCCAGAGACACACACACCCTTCATTTCTCCTTCAGCATCACCCCGAATCCTGCTTCATCTCACACACTGCTACTGAGCTCGTTCAGACATGCCGTTTGTTCCCAATGAGTCCACAGAACAACTGTCACGATATCGCTGGAATCTCTCAGAGCGATGAATGATAAACACACTGACAGCCAATCAGAATTCATCCTGCATCGAGCATTTAAAGTGACAGATGACAAAAGTTCGAAACGTCTTGAAAAAAATGTCTTTTTCCACATATTTTGCATGCATGCAAATTGTATAATATCTAAGACTCACATTTCTAGTAATTGTGCAGTTAATTCTCATATTGTATTTTCAGAAAGTTTTGGAATATTTTTCCTCTCCTCAAATTTGTCACTACCGAAACACAATAATAAATCATTTAATAAGAAGGGTTACCTTGATCTATTGAGATTTTGTTCTCATCTACCTTGTAAATATAGTTTTTTGCTATTTTTTAAAGAAAGGTTTCACAGGTAAATCAATAACAATTACAATTTTAACAATATTTCAAGTGTAATTTATGAGATTTGTTGTATTTTGAATCCAATCTTTCTTTGTAAAAGTCATAAAGTTTATCAAACTGATTTCAAAGTGAAGGATTCATTAGTTTGAACCAACACTATAATAATGTCTTAGTTGATCATTCAATATACTTTATTTCTGACAAATCATCCCATGTTTCGGTCGTGACAGTAATGTGTTGGTAGTGACACATCACATGACACAATTTAACTCACACATTAAAACATAATAAAATACTAATGATTTGCATAACTGTACTAAAATTGTGTTTATTTCCCCCAAATAAATGATTATGTGTACTTTTGTCACTACCGAAACAATGATGTCACTACCGAAACAGTCATGACCGAAATGTGATGAAGTTTCGGTAGTGACAATTATTGACACTTTTGAGCCGCTCAAAGATGATGATCACATGGTTATGTATCACAGTTCTGAACAGTTAAACACACACAAAAACTTAATTTTACAGAATAACAGCCAGAAAAGTGTGTTTAATTGCAGAAAAGGTGTTTGTTAGTGACGTTCCTTAAAGCTCCTCACAGATTTTCAGGCTTCTGAACACATTTAACTCAGAATCTGCTGTGAAAGTGAGGCTGTGAGAGGAGGAACACACGAATATCTCCTGATCAGAAATGTCTCAGATCAATGACTCATGAACATGCGGGACACTTTTTTTTACATAAAGTTTCATGACTTAAAAATAGAAATATAAAATAAATATTTTTTTAACTTCACTTTTTAAAAAGAAAAAATCAAAAATATAATTTCACAAGTTGAAATGTAGGGGTCAGGGTTCAGGACAGACACCTGTCAATTGAAAGTAAATGATGAATATATATTAATCTTACGGATATTTGAAATATTATTGCAGGATTGAATAGAAGGATCTCAGTAAACATCTAAAATTCAAATGCTTTTTAATGTGTTTTTTGTGGGGCAGCAAGTTTGCACCAATTCTGAGGAACGGTTCATAATAACCAACGATAACGTGCATTAGTGTGGACGCTAAAATGATCGTTATCTTTATAGTTATCTCTCCTGGTGTAAACAGGCTTTTAATGTTTCGACCGATGCCAGCATGTTCATTTTGGACGTTTTTGGAGAGAAACTCACAATATGACCCTTTGAACCTTCAGAAAACACCCGAGATTCGCCCCTCAGCGCCGAGCAACCCGTGTAAAAAGCCCTCATCAGTCCTGGACGTCTCGGAGCAAAACACACAGTCTATACAGTCACTAAACAGCCGACTGACAGAGCATTCATCAGCAAACAAGAGTGAGAGAAAGAGAGAAAGAAAAGAGCAAAGCGGAGCATCCGGACAGCGCATCTGTTTTCCCACTGGAGACTGACAGATCAACACGACCTGGGGGCCGGCGCTGACGCTCCGGGATGACAATATTTGCCACAAATAGTGCTGAATAAGGTTTATATAACGCTCCCAGCAAACATCCAGAAGAACGAGCTTCATTAACCACTGACTAATGAACAAACACGCTGACGGCTTCATCGGTGAATACTCACGACAGCGAGAGCGTGAAGTGGAAGCGCTGCCGGAGGCCCTTGAAGGTGACGAAGGTCTGCGGCGGGAAGTTCCTGGAGCTCATGAGGCAGAAGGGCTTCTCGAAGCCTCCGGACGGACACTCGCACCTGAAGCCGCCCACCAGCAGGTTGAGACACGTCCCGCCGTTCTTACACACGCCGTCGGCGCAGCGGCCGGAGCGTGACGAGATCTCGCACCGCTCACCTGACAGACAGACGGAAAGAGTTTAGTCCAGCCTCTGAACACAATAACACTTCCCTGAAGAGTCGTCTCAGATGTTTCTCCTGAATCAGACCCAATGGTAGAATGTCTAATGTTCAGACTGAGATCTCCGACTTTTGATCGAGACTTGAGCAGTTTGAGACACCGTTGAGATCTCTTCTCAAACTGGGAGACACACGAGAGCTGTTTTCTCAGGAGAAACATCTGAGAAATCGCATTTTCATCTCCAGGAGAAACATCTGAGACTTTAAAGAGATCAGTCTTATAATGAAAGTAATTTAACACATACAATAAATCAAACATATGCGTCTTTTTCTTAAGAGAAACTTCAGCAAATGTCTCAATTCGATCTCTGTCTTATCTCATTACTATCTAAGAGAAACAACTGAGATGCTGAAGAGGTTTAACTTGTGATTTTCTTTCTTAAGGATGGAGGTAAAAATGCAGAAACGTAGAGGAAGACGAATGTGTGTGTGTGTGTGTGTGTGTGTGTGTGTGTCGTTGTGAAAAACAAAGCTGACACTGTTCGACACACAAAAGACGATTCGTCACGCTCATCATAACGGAAACATTTGTGTGTGTGCCAGTCGCACCATCTTCCTGTTCACACACACACACACACACTTTTCCTCAGTTTGATGAAATATTGATGCGGTGTGTGTCGGATTCACTCGTTCGCTCTCAGAAGGTCTTTGATGGGAAACGAGGTCAGAGCTTTAAATACGGTCTCCACATCAAAGAGCTCATCCATATTCATCCGCACATGATCCTCGGAGAAGTTCTGCGTGAACCTAACGCACACGAACCGAGCCTCAGTCACGGTCAGCTCAGGGTCAGCGTCGTTAAACTCTCGTTTACATCCATTAACAAGTGACTAATGACCTGACGCGCTTTCCTCAGTTACGAGCTGATGATGAGAAACCAGCATCTGTGAAACAAAGAAGCACTTAAAAAAGTTAACTACTTTGAGTTACTAAAAAAGCTAGATATTTTGAGTTATCTTTATATATTATATATATATTTATATTATAAATAATGTTTAGAATTACATAATCATATTTCTACTCCAATTCGTTTTTTTTTTAAATATAAACATTTAAATCGCGGCTGATTTATTCAAACATGCATTAAATATTGAAGAACATTATAATGAATATGTAACGGTGCATAGCTATATTTATCAGAATGTTCACTTTTCTAGCTGACTAATGAGTTTATGGTCACTGAATGTGTGTTTCTGAGGTAAATGTGACGTCACGTGACACTGAAGCTATTTTATTGAGTCTGAAACACTGATTGAGCGATTACACGAGACATGATACGGATTTCAGTAAGTTGTACTGTATATTTTAACATACCTTCAGATGTTCATGTTTATTTCGCTGTAACTGGTATTAAAGCGGAGGAGAGGATGATCACATGCTTCTCTTTAACTGAGGCGCTAAAGCGATCCGTCACGCCACATTAAACAGCACCAAAACGCTATTTATTTTTTGAAAACAGACTAGACTAATCGATTCTTGGGATTTAAGAATCGATATCGGTTCGTAAAAATGAGAATCGATTAAAATCGAGAAATCAATATTTTTTACTCAGCCCTACTAAATACACCATAAAACTAGTAAACATTTAATGTAACTGAATTAAAATGCAGTATTTAAAGTCAAAATTAATAACATCACTAATGAATCGTTCACATTGTGTTGATTCTGATTCATCTTGAATAAATGTTCATTACAAAAAGTCATATTGGGTTCAATTTTGAGCAATGACTCAATGAATCATTTTATCATTGATACAAAAATGTTAGAATATGCGTGATTAATAAAAGTAGAAATCATTTCATATAACTGAATTAAAGTCAAAATGAATAACATCACTAGTGAGTCGTTCACAATAAGAGCAGGAACATGATAAAAAAGTCTATTTTGATTCATCTTCGTAAGCGTTCACTACAAAAAAACAAACTGGGTTCAATGTTGATCAATAATTCAAATGAATCATTTAACTGTTCGTACAAAATGAATCAATTAGAGACGTTCTATGAATATGTGTGATTAATAAAAGCAGAAATCATTTCATATAACTGAATTAATCAGCTGTATTTAAAGCCTAAATAAAGCGAATCGTTCACAGTAAGAGTGCTGAGACGTTCATTTGAGATGTAAAACGCTGAACAGAATGTAATGGACTGATATTCAAACGAATCATTTGTTACTGTTTGTTTAAAGTGTGTGTGATTATTGTCTCAGTCACTCGTTGTGGTCATAATAGAGGAGAAGATTCATTATCACTGCTGAATCGTGATTCATGACCTGAACAAACTGCAGCTGAAGTCCATCATCACATCAGTTCAGTGTGTCTACAGAGATCACATCAATTATTAACACGGCTTTTACTCTCTCTCTCTCTCTCCAGCAGCAGAATAAATGATTCATCTTATCAAAATGAACAGATCTCATGAGAGATGAGATGAAATGAGTCTCTCCGCTCACAAACATGTTAAATAACACTCAGAATTAAACACACACTGAGAGGAGGAGCAGCTGGCAGGACAGCAGGAGAGAGAGAGAGTTCATTCCTCCAGAACACCACTGAAGCTCCCACACACCTGAACTCCTACACCACAGCCCACACACCGCAGCGCTCAGCAGATCTTATGTAACCATAACATGTGGGCATATCATGTTAGGAGAGCTGTGCAACACTTCATCCACAATACCACATTCAGAGAGTCATGACTTCCTGTGAACTGCATTCACAAGACGATCCTCGGAGGACAAACATGTCCTTTCACGGCAGCACGGCACGCATTAGAAGCTCATCTGATCTCTTTAATTACATCTCTGACAGGAGAAACCCCTGACTGAAGCGCACCACAGTCCTCATCATCTCATTTACATTTAAATGCGTTACACTTTTACCCAAAGTGACTCACAAACAAGGAACATCACCAATTATTCATCATACGAGCTAACGATATTTGCGGCGTTCATCATCTCTCACCTCATTTCATCTCTTCTTTACCTAAAAACATCATATCACTTCAACATTTCATCTCTGATCATCACATCTGTAATCGAGGCGAGCAATCTTGCTTCATCACATCTCATCTCTGACCATCACGTCTCATCCCAGATCATCTCATATTACCTCATAACATCTTATCTAATCACATCTCATCACTGATCAAATGTAATTTCTGGTCATGTTATCTTACCTCATAGCATCTTACTTAATCACATTTCATCTCTGCTCATAACAACTTTCATCTGATTATCATCTCTGACCATCACATCCCTGATCATTATCTCATCTCATAACATCTCATCTGATTATTACATCTCACCTCTGCTCATCTTATCTCCCCTCATTACATCTCATATATCATCACAACATCTCATCTCTGGCCATCACATCTCATCTGATCATCTTATTTTACATCATAACATTGAAGCTCATCACATTTCACATGAGTATCACACCCAATCTCTGATCATAGCCTCTCATCTCTTATAATCACATCTCGTCCCTGACCACCTGAACCTAATCACTTTTCATCTCGGATTGTCACATCTCATTTCTCATCATCTCTGATGATCTCACTGTCGTATCATCTCTAATCATCTACGATTCTCTGTGTTTTGACGGGCACAAACCCTCAATCGGGTCGTGAGCTGAACAGAGACACTGTAAAGTCTGAATGCGTGACTGTAATATAAAGGCATTTCTCTTCATAAGGTCTGAGCAGTCCAAACACACCTGCAGGGGCTTCTCATGCGTTATGACCTCTACACACGCAACCAAAAATACCTCATAAAGGTCAACTTTTCATTGTGCTCTTATGAGAGAAACATGAATGATTCATAAGTGTGAGTTTAATCAGAATCCGAGAGAGGTGTGTGTGTGTGTGTGTGTGTGCAGAGGCTCCGCCCCGTCTCACCGGTGTAGTCATGGAGACACTCGCAGGTGAAGCCGCCCTCGTGGCTGCGGCAGACGCCGTGAGCGCCGCAGGGTTTGGAGTAGCACAGGTCGATCTCCGTCTCGCAGTAGTCGCCCGTGAAGCCTAGAGGACAGCGGCACCGCAGCCCCGCGATCGGATGGATGGGGCGGAACAGGATGGTGTCGGACGCCACGAACGGCGCCAGGCTGTCGAACTTCAGCACGGACACGCACTTCATGTAGTTCTCGCACGGCTCCCGCAGGCAGATGTTGTCGTCGAACGGAAGCACCTCCTGCGAGGAGATCTGCGCCAGCAGACTGCGGTTCAGATACAGACGCTCCTGCAGCTCCTCCGATCCGAAGAACTCCACCTCGCCTCCGCTGCTGCGACCCAGCCGGGCCGGACTGACCCCGCGACCTCGCGACCCCTCGCCCGGCAGGGCCACGGACAGGCTGACGTTCAGGATGCCGGCGTTGACGTCCGTGTCGTCCTGGATGTTGAAGACCACCACATCCTCACGGGACGCCGAGAGAACGCGGGCCACGCCCTCCAGGAACTGAGCCAATAGGAGCGAGAGGAAGCGCTCCTGGGACGTGTTGGCCAATCGCAGCGTGATGCTGTTGGAGAGCATCTCGTCGGTGATGACGGTGACCTGCAGCAGACACTGAGCCGACACAGAGTGAACGCCATCTGCAGAGACAGAAGAATCAGCAATCACCGCAGTCAGTCAGCAGATCTTCAGAGGAGAAACAAACTAAACACAGCAACAATACTAGCTGGAAGGAAAAGTTCACAGAAAGAAAATGAATCAGTTCATTTTCATAGTTCACTTAGATAAATCTGTTACTTTTGATGGTTCGCTTAAATGAATATGTACATTTGGACAGTTCGATTAAATGAAACGATTCATTTTCATGGTTCACTTAGATAAATCTGTTACTTTTAATGGTTCACTTCAATGAATCAGTTCATTTGAATGGGTCGCTTAAATGAATCGGTTCATTTTCATAGTTCACTTAGATAAATCTGTTACTTTTAATGGTTCACTTCAATGAATCAGTTCATTTGAATGGGTCGCTTAAATGAATCGGTTCATTTTCATAGTTCACTTAGATAAATCTGTTACTTTTGACGGTTCACTTCAATGAATCAGTTCATTTGAATGGGTCGCTTAAATGAATCGGTTCATTTTCATGGTTCACTTAGATAAATAATTTTAATGGTTCAATTAAATGAATTCTATCTATCTATCTATCTATCTATCTATCTGTCTGTCTGTCTGTCTGTCTGTCTATATTAAAATGAATTTCAATAAATTAATTTTAATGGTTCACTTAAATTAATTGGTTGATTTGAATGGGTCGCTAAAATGAATCAGTTCATTTTCATAGTTCACTTAGATAAATCTGTTACTTTTGATGGTTCGCTTAAATGAATATGTACATTTGGACAGTTCGATTAAATGAATCGGTTTATTTGAATGGGTCGCTTAAATGAAACGGTTCATTTTCATGGTTCACTTCAATGAATATGTTCATTTGGATGTTCACTTCAATGAATCAGTTCATTTGGACGGTTCACTTCAATGAATCAGTTCATTTGGATGGTTCGATTAAATGAATCGTTTGATTTGAACGGGTAGCTAAAATGAATTGGTTCATTTTCATGTTTCACTTAGATAAATCTGTTACTTTTGACGGTTCACTTAAATGAATATGTTCATTTGGACGGTTCACTTCAATGAATCAGTTCATTTGGACGGTTCACTTCAATGAATCAGTTCATTTTAATGGTTCAATTAAATGAATCGGTTCGTTTGGACGTTCACTTCAATGAATCAGTTCATTTGGATGGTTCGATTAAAACGAATCGGTTCATTTTCATGGTTCACTTAAATCTGTTACTTTTGACGGTACACTTCAGTGAATTGGTTCATTTGGACGGTTCACTTCAATGAATCAGTTAATTTTAATGGTTCAATTAAATGAATCGGTTCGTTTGGACTGTTCACTTCAATTAATCAGTTCATTTGGATGGTTCGATTAAACAAATCGTTTGATTTGAACGGGTCGCTAAAATGAATCGGTTCATTTTCATGTTTCACTTGAATAAAATTTAAAAAAAATTTATTCACTTGATAAATCTGTTACTGTTGACGGTTCACTTAAATGAATATGTTCATTTGGATGGTTCACTTCAATGAATCAGTTCATTTGGATGGTTCGATTAAACGAATTGGTTTATTTGAATGGGTCGCTTAAATGAATCAGTTCATTTTCATGGTTCACTTAGATAAATCTGTTACTTTTGACGGTTCACTTAAATGAATATGTTCATTTGGATGGTTCACTTCAATGAATCAGTTCATTGGGACGTTCACTTCAATGAATCAGTTCATTTGGATGGTTCGATTAAACGAATCGGTTCATTTGAACGGGTCGCTAAAATGAATCCGTTCATTTTCATGGTTCACTTAAATAAATCTGTTACTTTTGACGGTTCACTTCAATGTATCAGTTTATTTGGACGGTTCACTTCAATGAATCAGTTCATTTTAATGGTTCAATTAAATGAATCGGTTCGTTTGGACGGTTCACTTCAACGAATCAGTTCATTTGGATGGTTCAATTAAATGAATCAGTTCGTTTGAACAGGTCGCTAAAATTAATCTGTTCATTTGGATGATTCACTAAAAAATGAATTGGTTCATTTGCATGGTTCACTTCAATGAATCAGTTCATTTGGATAGTTC